>NC_073693.1:357370594-357497105 GCF_029784155.1 Uranotaenia lowii | reverse complement strand
TTTCTATGTTGGCTGCACGCTGAGCGTGTTGAACTCAAATTTAGTTTTTGTAAGACTCAAATTGAAATGTGCACCGATTGACGCAAATTTGAGTAACACTTTCAATTTTTTACGTTTTTTTATAATCAATATTCCTTTGATATTTATCTAAAGAATTAGTTCAGCAAAGCAGCGTAGATATTTTTTTTTAAAAAGAAGCTGTTTCGTTACATTGTAAATAATTGCAAATTTAGCGAAAATAATTTTAATTGAAAACTAATTAGCAATTTAAAAAAAAACTTGTAAGGATATTATTTTTATTTGATTTTCAGTATTTTAGTCTAGATTGTGGTTTGTATCTTTCGGTATTGCTGAATTCTTAAAAAAAAATGGCAATAAATCAATAATCAATGCGGCCAACAGATTGTGCTTTCACCCTAATCGGCATTCTATAGAAAGTACGCAGCCATTCGTCGCAACCGGAAAACTCATCGCCATCGCAACGGTGAAGAAAACGTGCGAGCAAACATTTTTTCTCACGGCGCGTTCGTAAATTGATTTTTTTGGGTGATGCATCAGTCGATCGATTTGTTTGGTAGATGTCAAATCACTTCTCAATGCTTTTGCATACGTTTGTTTGTAATTTACGAACGCCAGCATCGATAAAAAAAATCACTTCGATAGAAAAAATCAATTTACGAACACGCCGTCAGTCGGAAATAATTCAGAAGTGTTTTTTTAAACGAAGTTGGATAAGTCGCTTGAACCTAGTTGCAGGAAACATTGGACCAATGATGTTTAGAATAATTTAAGCAACTGCAAAGATTCGCCAGACAGGAAAAAATGTTGTGCAAGCTCCTGGGTAAGAGATCAAATATGTTGCATAGTTGTGAACGCAAGCTGACTAAGCAGTTAGGATTCAAATTCCGGATTCGGATTTTCGGTAAGTGTTGTTTGTCTCCAATTATTAGATACATTAGATGCCACAGAAAAATATTTAAAATGACGAGATTATTTTTATTTGTCTTTTTGATAGTATCGTCTCTTTGTCATAGATGAAAAATCATGTCATTCTACAATTTTTGTCGTTTAGTACTTTTTTTTTATTTGCTCATTTGCTTGTTCTTGTCTTTTTCAAATATTTTTATTTTTGATATATTCTTTTTTGTCATTTTATGCTTTCATTTTTCTTATGTGTTCATTCTAATTATGTTGTCATTTTCTTTTCATAGTTTTCCATGTTTTGGTTGTTATTGTGATTTTGTCATTGTTTCTCTTGTGCCTTTTTGTAATTTTTGTTATATATTTTTTAATTTTAGCCAATTAAGGCGATTTTTATTATTCCGGCAATTTCCCTGTTTTTTGTCTTATTTTAAAATTTTTGTCGTCATTGTCATTTTTGATGTTCCTCTTTTAATCTTTTTATCATTTCTGTTCAAAATTCTTAGTATTTTCCTGTTTCAAAAGTGTTGATGGCACTTGACGGTCGACTTGTGTGACGAGATGATGTAGAGAAAGGATGTCTTCAAAATTTCAGTACTTCAGATTATCATCAATAAAATTAATTCTATCTGTTTTTGGAAAAAAAAAATCAGTAAAATAAAATAAAAGTCCACCACCGAGCGAAAATGAAAATATCTTATTACGAAAACGGGCCATATAAATTTCAAAAAACTAACCTGTGCAAAATTGTAGCACAATCGGATTGCCTCAAAAAGCACAGAGTTACAATTTTTGAACCATTTGGAACTTTTTCGAAAAACCATAGATCACCGGACACATTCCGCTCGCTTGTACAGCTGAAAAGTGACGTTCGCTTATAAAAAAATCTCCAACTTGGCCATAATTTTGATAATTCAAATCACAGAAAATCAACGGAAAAATTTTAACATGTTTTATATTATTTTGAAAATCAATTTTATTGTTGGAAAAAGTAGTTATTTTGACAACTTTTCCAAAACAATTTATTAAAATACTAGCAGACCCGGTAAACTTCGTCTTACCATGTTAAACTTGGCGTCTATTTTCCATTTTTTCTTTGCTGTTTGACTTTAAAAAAGCATCAAATCTTGAGTTGTTAATCGTGTCGCTTTCTGGAACATGTCCTAGTTTTTTTTACATATCCATATTTTCCGATTGCTCGAATTGTTCCGCCTAATTATTTCGGAATCAAATCTAAGAACTTCAACTCAATTCTACGGGTCTTTTCATAAATTATCAAAAAATTTGCTCCAATCAATCTTACATGCTTTTTACAAGAATACTTTTCATTTACATTTTTTCTAAAAGACACACCTGCCAATTTCAACCATTGTTATCTGATTTAAAATTTTCCTGAACAGTGTTGAAGATGATCTGCGATTTCTTTCAGAATATGTGATATTTTCAAGATTCAATAACATTCAATTGGAAATTAAAATTAAATACATAAAAAAGAACTAATCTGTTAAGGCTACGATGATTTCATTCATTCTATTTTCTGGAAATTTTCATGTAAATTTACCTCGAAACCTTAAAAAACATTTAAGTGTCTTTTTTTTATTATAAATTGTTATTTTCATTAAAGAAACATCGGGGCAAGAGCAAATGGATATCATCACAGTTCATCTTTCATATTCTTTCAAAAAGAAAAGACTTTAAAATGAATTTAATAATTGTTCCTGTTTGTCTTTTTTATCACCGTTCATTGATATATCTGCAGTTTTTCTTCAGAATAAAATAATGGTTGGTACTTCAATTTCACTGAATACTGTTTTACCATAAGACCTTCATTTCAGTGTTCCGAATATCACTCAATTCTCATGAGAGACACTGAAACGTTTTCAACAGCGAAAGCAAAACCTAAATTGTCGGTTGGTTTATCTCCCAGTGGGGCAAAGATTGTGTTCGACAGCGCTGCTCCGAGAATCAAAGAAATAAAATTTGAAAGAGAGACGTTTCTTCTCCAGTTGGAATTCTCAGCTGAGTGAGGAGCTACCTGATTTTCAGTTTCTTTTTTCAGTCAATAACTTTTCTTGCTCAATCACTCACTCACTCACTCGTTTACTGATCGATGATCGAATGCTGTCTGCCTGATACATCTTGCTTTGTTGTTGCTGTTGTTGGGGAGGATTAAAATAGTCATTCAAACACGCAGGCAGTACGTATGAACATATGTTTCTGCCGCTTTGCCAGAAAGTACGCAGGCAGTATGAACCGATGCAAGGCCGCATTGATTGAGTTTGAGTGAGTGAGTGAGTGGATTTTCGAATTGGATCTTGTATCAGTCAGTGTCTCAATCACTTCTGATACACCAGGTAGTGAGCTTGAGAGATCGACTTAGATGCGAGTCCGCTTTCGCTTTTGAATCTTGTTTACATTGACTTCGCATTGTCGCTCTGCCGACTCTCTAGGGAACAACAGGCAGCAGCAATCGGCTTTGAATGTTTCCAACTAGAAACCTATCATGAGCGTTTCTTCCGAGTGATTTTCGGAAGACTGCTTCATTTACAAAGACATTTAATAATTTTGAATATTTTAGAGAAAAATTAATATGTATATATTTCATGGTAAAAGGCGCGTTGCCACTTGTTTCACCGTGTGAAATGACAGGAGTCAATATTATTTTCAAAACTTTCAGATCCTAATAAAAACTTATAAAAAAAATTCTGCTTCTGCTACCAAAATAATTATGATTCTGGAATATTAATAACAAAAAAAATTATCAAAAAAGCAGATCTGAAGTCTCTTCTATGAAGTCAAAATATATTATACAAAAACACACGTTAATGTTGAAGTAACCGATGTATAACACTAATTTAATATATTAAAATGATAGAGGTAAACTTAAGTGAGGAGTTTCAAGGAGATGCAAATAAAATAGACACACGTCTAGTTCCGTTGGAAGCCAGCTTAAGAAGACTGGTCCGTTTATTCAATCTTTAGATCTTTACTCAGACTCGCCAGCGAGGTTCTCATTATGCCAGCTCTGTTTCCAGAACGGGATCGGACCTAATAGCAATAGGTCAACAACCTGAACACTACAACTCCTTCACCCTCAAGATAGAATGAAGTATCTTTAAAACGAAAATGCAAAACTAATCTTAAGTACAACATTTGAATGCCTAACTTAATCACTTTTCTTCGAACGTATTTTTTTATATACAATATTATTGAAATAATTAACTATTCAAACTATCGAAACCTATTCCTGTAGGAATTTTACAACTAAAAAAATTTACAAAAACTTTGCACTTTTTTTTCTTATCTTCACTGTATTCATTTTAACACTGGCCATCCTTCTCCTCTGGAAAGATGAACGGGGAGACCACGAACCCATCAAAATCATCTTCGTATTATGTCCGTATCGTCAAATTCCTTCACCTTCGTCCAATACTCCAAAATTCAAAGCACCATCCTGCTCGATGCTATGGCCTGGAAAAGGAAAACCGTCGTGTTGTTCCAAAAGGTTAAAAAAAAACTCATCGTGAAAAAATAGAAATAGTTCTACTTTTCAGAGAGAAAAAAACAAACCTATATATTGGCAAGAAAAACTTCAGCCTAAAACCAAAATGATAAGCCAATCAAAAGGCAGCCGTAGAAACATAAAACCTTGTCTCTAGTTCTAGTCTATTTCTTTCTTGAATAAACACCTATTATTTGCAATCTTCATAAACATATGGGTGTCAACAAAGTTATAATAATCATAACATGATCATACTCTTATGGATTGCATGAATAATTGAAAATTAAAGTACACACAAAACTTTCGAGGCTCCACTTAGCAAAAATTCGCTGTTACTTTCCGTTAGCAAAAATATTTTTTTACTTTTGAGTTAGCAAAAAGCACAATTTATTTGATTTTAGTAATCAGAAAGTTTATCTTGCTCGATTTTAGTAAAACGAAGGTTTTCTAGCCGCCTTATTTCTAGATAGCAGCCGCTGCCGGTAGAGACAAAAAAATAAACTGACGGGATTCAGTGCCGTTCCGGAAATTCGTTGCTGGCGGTTCTTTTGGTGGCTAAGTTCACGACAAATTGGTAGCCAAATCGATAGTGGATGCAAACAGGTAAGAGTCGATCAAGAAGTGTAAAATGTTTTCCGTTTTTTAATTTATGTTTTTTTTTCCTATTAGGTTGCTGCTGCCGGTGGGGTTCCGGGTTTTAACTGCAACAGTCCGAAAATCGAAAGGGACAAAGCTGGAATTTCAATGCGGTGCGTCCGGAACAACCCCGATGTCGATCGCTTGGCATTTCGCGTTCCCAGGATCGGAACTAAATAAGTTCCATGAAGTGTCGAAATAAAGAGAAAAATCAATTGAAAGTAAACTTATTTTTGTATTCTTTTCAATAATCTAACATTCCCTAAGAAATTGCAAAGAAAAACAATAAATATTGAAATTTCAGGTCTGTGGCGATCTTTTCCTCCGGTTTTTGCTAGAAAAGTGAGCAAAAATTGCGGCGGCTAAATTTGTCTCTCGTTTGCTAAAATTTTAGTTCGAAAAAATTGCTAAATTGATTGCTAAGATTTTAGCTGGTCAAATTTGAGCAAAATTTTGCTAATTTCCGGCCTCGAAAGTTTTGTGTGTACATGTTTGAAATCTGTTTCTATTTTTGCAAAAAGGCTTTCACCCAGCAACACAAAAAAAACTTATTCTTCTCACATAACAAGATTGTTGTAAGTTGGCGGCAGAGCTACTGAACATTCTATGTTGACTCTCAATGAAAAAAAACTAAACCTTTTCAGTCAAATGTTCATGATACCATAAAGAAAAACCAAAACACATACCTTTTAAAAACGACCCCCAATCGATGTTCCTCAAACGTCCAAAACTGATTTTTTTTTTTTGCTGGACGGCAGCTACATAAAAGCATAATAAAATCCAAACCATTTTCGGCCATCATTTCTTCAGCACTTTCTCTATGGCAATCTATCACCAAACCTAGAGCAGCATTCCTCTGGCTAAACAGCTGTAACTTCAGGTTTTTTTTTCCGAAGCACAAAATTCGAGTCAAGATACTACACTTTATAGTTTTTGTCGGTAAATTGGCCTTCAAAACTTTAATATGCTTAACAAACTTTTGTTTGTGTTCAGTGGCTGTGAAGCTATCCGACCACCATCTCACTACTCACTAGCTCACCAAAGGAAATAAAAAGCTTGCTAACATTCTTCTCCTGAAATGTGGAGATTCACTCAGAGTCACCCAGAAGAATGGGAGCCTGTGCTTCGATGGAGGAGCAGACTGTTGATGAAAGTAAAAGAAGGAACATTCGATTGAGGAAAAAAAAAGTTCAAATAAAAATTGAAAAATTGTCTGTAATGATAAACATCTCAACATTGAACAAAAAAAACCAAAAAATCACATACCTCGGGAACGAAATTAGCTAAATTAAACCCTTTTACGAAAATAACAGCATAAAAATCTGCACAACAGCGGCGAAACTTCACTCGGTGGCACCATCGCGACGACGACATCACCCACAAAAATCAAACCAAATTCCGAATACTTTACTTGCTCTTTTTGTCGGAGAAATTCCTTATGTCGCTATGCTAAATTAAAACTGTCGCAGTAACTTTATAAAACTATTAAACGATGTGAACAATCAAACTGGATACCGCTTTACTGTTCGGCAACCCAAAAAGAACTCACACGTTTTGTACGTATTGAGTTGAGTCATTGTTATGATGCCTTCGGTGTCGCTCAATGACAGTGCTGCCAGCATTTTGAGTAAAACAAAGCAAAGTAAAGAACTCATTCTGGTTAAAGAGTGAAACACTGCTGTTAAGAAAGTAAAATAAAAAAAATCATAAAATGCTGCAGACAAAACAAAATGGTATAAAAATGTGCTTTTCAAAAATAATTTTGAAACAAAAGAAAAGTCACACCAAAAAAACCAAAGATTGATGAATTATAAAAATGGTACAGTATGAACGGTAAGAAAAAAAACTTCAACAAAAGGCATTATCCACTAATGGCGGCAACTTCTCAAAAACTCACTCACAGTACCAACATACTTACAATTCAGCTGTTCAAAATCAAAAGATTGAAAAACTTGAACTTGCCGATTTCGATGCTTCAACGAATATCCCATCCTCGTCGTCATTTGAAGTAACCGATGTATAACACTAATTTAATATATTAAAATGATAGAGGTAAACTTAAGTGAGGAGTTTCAAGGAGATGCAAATAAAATAGACACACGTCTAGTTCCGTTGGAAGCCAGCTTAAGAAGACTGGTCCGTTTATTCAATCTTTAGATCTTTACTCAGACTCGCCAGCGAGGTTCTCATTATGCCAGCTCTGTTTCCAGAACGGGATCGGACCTAATAGCAATAGGTCAACAACCTGAACACTACAAATGTTAAGTCCGTACTTGAATTCTGTGTGAACAAACATGGAACCTGGAAACAGGGAGCGATTTAAAAAAAGATAAGTTTATTTAGTGAGGTTGTTTATTTGGGCCCTACCTTTTATAAATTAAGAAATAATGTATACATTTTTGTCAATGTTGAACGTTTGCACTTCTTTTCATAAACATCAATCCTGTATAATCCATTTTAAAGGACAGGCTCTTGTACAGTTCATGTGTCTGTTAATTTTCAACGGATTTTGTGGTTGTTCTCTAAATTCAAAGGCGCTTGATACACCTTCAGTAAAGCACATTTGTGCATGTTTGAAACATGTTTCTATGCGTATTGGATTATAATCCAAATCTTTCCACCTTTCTTTTTTTCAAATGTCCGTAAATAACTATTTTTATTATCATTTACGTTATTTTAAGGCAATTTCCGACCATTGTTAGAATTTTTATAGTTTTTTCTCATGTTTTTGATGCATTTCTTTGTTTTTTTTGTCATTTTTGTCGTACTTCATCATTTTTCAGTTGACATTGTCATTTTTAGTCTTTTTATTGTATTTGATTTTGATTTTTTTTATTTTTCAACTTTTTGTAATTTTTGAATACTTTATAACTTTCTAAAAAAACTTTTGTTTTTGTTGTTGTATTCTATCACCATTTCTGAACGTGAAAACGTATGTTTGGTGTTTGTCTAAATTATATTGGTCCTGTTATAGAGAAAACTAAAAGGTAATGTCGCTTCTAAAAACCGTTCGGATGTGGCCAAATACGAACGGGGTCTGTATTTCACATGCATTAGTACTAAATTCATATTTTTCAGACAACAAATCCTTCTTTAAATAACACGAATTAAAGTTTAATTTTTTCAAATAGTTTAAATGGTTTTGATTTGATCGGCAAAATATCAATCTGGGTCACATCTAGGCGTCATTCATTACTCTGTGCTGTACAAATGTGCTGGGAATCATAACGAAAAATATCACATCTAGGCTTCATAGCGTCACCACGTGCATTGACAGTATGCCTGGTTGAGAAAAACGTTACTATCCTCTTGCGACGTTGGCTCGCGACGCCTCGACCATGGAGACGAAAAACAAACCAACCGGCGCTCAAAAGAAAGAAAATGTCGACAAAATTGAAGGCCATGACTTTAATTTGATTCAATTTATTACAAATTTAATGATTACGGACAATTGATGCGACTTTTTGTTGTTTTTATTCGATATAAACCGATTCGCATGCCTACAGAATATTCTAAAAATAATATCATTTGAATCGGTTGGGTCATTTCGGAGGAGTAGTACTACAAACACCGTTACAAGAGAATTTTATATAATAGATATAGATTAGTTTTTTTTTCTAATACGTTTTGGGGCCAAAAAACACTGCTTCATTTAGTAGAAAAAAGAATTTGTTTATATCTAATGTGGTTGTTTTGAAAAGCGAACAAAAACAGTCGCAAATGAATGAATTCACGTCACAAAAAAGGGGAATTTTTAACTTTTTTAACGAGAAAACTTTGACATTTCTGACACAAAAAAAATTAGATATTCTTTGAAAATAATAAAACAATCGGTTGGATTCTAGCTGAGGAACAACAGCGCGAATGAGTGAATTCACGTCATAAAATTTGATTTTTTGTAAAATTTCATAAGGGGAAAATGCTTGAAAGCTGTTTTGATCCTCCAGATTGTCTGATTTTTACAAATCGAACATAATTTAGTTTTTTTAAAGTTTGTTATTTTCAAATGAAAATACAAAAAAAAAATTAAAAAAATAATAAGGTGAATCTTTAAATGAAGACTGTAAGAAACAGTAGTAATTTTAACGTATCATCCCTCAATATGTTGCTTTTCAAGTGCCAATCAAAATAAGGAAAAAGTTAGGAGTAGATACTGAAAATTTATGATTGTAAAAGGCGCAAGAACCAAATACCGTTTTTAAAAGCGCACATGAAATTTGAAGGCTTTGAAGAATGATTTAGAGTAAGCGATATTTCGTGACGTGAATTCAGTCATCTACTCTCTTCTGTTTAAACTGAGTGAATTCACATCATAACTTGAAATAAGAACAATTTCGTTCGTTGTAATTCAATCGAGAAGCTACGCGCATCAAATTCTGGGTTGTTGTTTTTTCTACAACTCATTCGAAGACACCGATATTCTATTTCCACAGAGAGAACAGGAAATCAAAATTGTATGGACTAAAGTCCAAAATGTATACAATTTGGGCGTGAATTCACGTCACAAACGTAATCGATCACAACAAAATCAACTTTAATTAGGTAATGATCAAAATATATTCATTTTGAAGAAAAAAATCAATTTGCGACCGTTTAATTTTTCTATTTTCAAATAAATTGGTTGACTTCTAGAATGATAACAGTTCAGAAAAGTTCGGAAAAGCGATTTCATGTCACGGTGGAATGTGTCTGCTTAATATTTAAGAATACGCATATAAAATAAATCAAAAATCACTCCAAACTACAGTTCAATATTTTAGATGTCTTTTAGACTGAATTTTTCGTTTAGATGATTCATTTCTTTACAAGGGTGGCCCTAAGAATAACTCAAAAATTGGAAAAGGGTTTGGAAAAACAATGAATTAAAATGTCCAAAGTGACAAAAATGTCATTTTTTCTCATTTTGTCAGTCTTGCCAATTATAACATGGTAAAAAAAAAAATTATAATCATTTTCCTTGTCATTTCTATTATCTTTTTTTGTTAATTTTAGCATCTCTCGTTTTTGTCAATTTTTAAATTTTTTGTTTTAAAATTTTTGTTCAAATCACGATGTTATTATCATTTTATTTCTTGTGTTTTAAAATTTTTTAAGGACCATCTTTAGTGGAAACTAAGTAGATCACCCTACTGTAGAGTAAATGACATAAAAATGCAGAGGAAAAAAACCAAAAAGCAATGCCAAATAGGTCACATAAGGCTCGGCGATTCGATTTGTTATTTTAAAATAAATTCAATTCTAAAAATTCGGAAGAATTCTACTGTTTTATGCACCCCTAAATCAAGTCCGATTGAACTGATATTTTACAAAAATCAGCTTTTGGGCCAATTTTAAAAATGTATATGGTTCGTTTTCAAAATTCGACGATTCTCCCATCATCCATTGCCACCCTAAACTTCTTATTAAATTAAGTTTAAGGTGCCTTATAAGTTGTTCCAACCACAAATCTTGCCCGACAGAGCTGAAGGCATTTTTTGAGCTGAAGTGAGTCATTTTAGGGCTTGTACTACAATATTCCATTTAAGTTTTTTCCCCAAAAAAATGTCACAGGCAGCCGATTCCCAGATCTTGATGGTTCATGCATTGTTGAGTCATTTTCATTATTCAGTTATGAGTTGATCGTTAGGTGATCTTTGAGGATTCGAAAATAGTAAATTGAGATTCTTTAAAGGAACCACAAATCATGTCCGACAGAACTGAAGGCATTTTTGCGACTGCCCTGTACGTTTACAAGATGTACATATATTACCGGTTTGCAAAGTTCGCATTATATAGGGCCTTTTTTCAGACCAGTATATATTTTACGAGGCAACTTTCGATATCTTCGGCGAGACAAACATTATTTAAACTCCAACACTATAATAATCGAAACAAAATCGAATCTAGGTTTTAAGTCTTACCTATCTGGCTTAGAGGAGAAGAATGGTCGAGTTTTCCTCTTTCAACTTTATAAATACTGATGACCGATTCAAAGAGTGGCTCCAGAGAGTTAAACTTTAGGAAAGCTATAGCTGTCACACATAGCTATGAATAAGTCAACTAAAATTTATTTTTATTGAGTTTCAATGTAAAATTTAATACGTAATATTAATTTAAAAGAGTCGAATGAGAACTCAGTGTTTAAAAAGTCTCTAATAAAGGTAAGAAAAAATATTAATTTAAATCAACACTAAATAAAAGCGGGTGATCTCGGAAAATAATAAATATTGTTGAATCATTGGTCCACAAAAGTTATGCTCAAGATAAAAAAAAAACGTCCAGAGCATTGCCTGCCGATCGACTTTTTTTTACAGACAAGAACAACCTTTTTTCAAAAACTAAGTGTGCAAGCATTGCATGTAATCAAGTTGTAGTTTAGTTCAGACTTTTAAGATAACCATGATTTTGCTAAAAGGACTCACTTATTTGAAATTTTTCTGAATCGTTTGCAGAGTGATTTGTAGTTCAACTTCCTTCCGAAAACATCTATATTCTGGCAAAAGGTAGTAGAATAGCTCCATCTTTTATAGAAAAAGGAAAACTAAAGAAAATTTAGCGCTGCATGCTGACCTGGTACATTTCCTGTCTTTTTAAGCTTTATGAAGGTGAAATTACAAAAATGACAAAAATTACAAAAATGACCAAAATGACAAAAATAGTAATTTTCGTTATTTTTGTAGTTGTTGTAATTTTTTTATTTTTTATTTTGGTAATTTTTGTAATTTTTGCTCTTTTTGTAATTTTCGGAATTTTTGTAACTTTTATCATTTTTGTAATTTTTGTCATTATTGTCATTTTTTGTCATTTGGGTGCAATTGAGATAGAGAGAGAATGTTTTGCTCATTTGACGATTTTTTTTTTGAAGCCGAATAGAAAGGCCGCTGGAAGCTGTATAGAAGGTCATTAAGACTTGTTTTGGAACTTGAAAGTATCAAAAAGAACTTAAATTTTGAGCTGCATAGAACGTACTTCATATAAATGATGGGGCTGAGAGTAAGCTTTTTGTACCTGTTTTATGGAACTTTTGGTTGTTTGGGAGATGAACGTGAGGAAATAGGCTCATGCATGCGTACATGTCGAGCTCCATCGGTCGACTGCTGGATCATTTATCGATTCACTCCATGTATATCTCGCATGTGTTTTATTGATCTCTCTGTATATGATATGTTGATGATATTGACGAAAGGAAGGCAAGATATCTCGTACCTACATAATTGTCCTTTCTTATGCTCTCTCACCAAACCAAAGGGTGGCTCCAGAGAATAAATCTGTAGAAGAGTTCCAGAATTGCTCTACACAACTAAAGGATTTTCGGATTGAATGACAGTTCAAACAAAAACCGCGCAGTAAAATTTAATCTCATCATATTACAGTTTTATTTTCTATCATTTGCTCGCCTATCTTCCACAGCAGCGTTGTCAATAGTGTACAACAAGTAGGTAGTAGGTAGTAGTCAGTAGTTAGACAAATCCAAATGGTCTTAATTAGTTTTCACATGTTTCCTTAACTTCATTTTAGGTGTTCCTCGTTAGCCGTTGTTTCTGTTTATTAGTTATCAAACTTTGCATTCTGTTAGAGCTGTTTCCCAAATACATTTGGTTCGATTGACGGGTGATGAGTTTTTTTATGAGTTCGATTTTAACTAATTTAATACATATGCGATTCACTGAATTTATAGCAAAATTCAGTGGGTCGTAGCTGTATTTTTTGATGTTTTGATTTAAACAGTTGTAAAAAAGAGTTTTTCAATGATTTATTTATTTAACGTAGGGGTTTTAGTATATGTACAAGTAATTCCTGCTCCAATCGTGTGAATGCACAAGCCATGTTTGTTCGACTGTTACTATTTTCGGAAAACAAAAACCTCATGGTTAACTAAATGTTGTATAGCATCTAGGTGTAGTACGAATATTTTATTGATTTTCGTTTTCTTTTTTTACTGCAAGTCACTTTCAAGCGTCTGTTGATTTTCTTCTGATTCTGGTTAAAGGCATCCCGTGTAATTTGTCATCACTTATGATTTCACTCTGTTTGTAGATTTTTTGCTTTCCATATTACTGAAATCGAACAGGTTTTTAATCCTGTTCCGATTATCACAACAATTTTTCTAGATCAAATTTGAATTTTCAAGGCCAATTTAAACTATCTTTAAATGTATTTTTTATTTCTTAACCATCAATAATTATTTACTCACAACTATTCGATTAAATGATTAAATAATTTGACTGGAATGATTTAAGTACGTTTCAATTTGGTTGTCGAAATGTCTAAAATTGATAAAAAATCATTTAACATTCCCTTAAGTGAACAAAATTAGGATTTTTGCATTCGTTTTTGGTTACACTGACTTGCGGTACATTTCACGTTAACTAAGGTACAACATTTGTTTATATAAGTTAGATTATGGTACATGTTAGTGTTAGTTTTTTTGTAGGCTTTCTGGTATTTCCTCAAGATATGATTCACGTTGTTAGGGTAAATGCGTTTCTTAGAGATATGATTCACCCTTCCAAAACATTAGAAAATATTAGATTATCAATTCGAGAAGATTTTTAGCAATAGAGAAGAAAACCTGTTTCGAAAAACAGATTATGATGTATTCAATTTCCTATTTAAAGTTCCGAAAAAAATGTCAATTGACTATTTTGTTACCTGATCAATATTAAGCTACACTAATAAAAAAAAAGTGTCTTCTCTGAAGAAATGCATTTACCTGTCAAATTTTCCAACCGTGTCAATCTGGTGTACATGATAATTGTATGGGATATGTGTAGATTTGCCACTGTACGATTCTAGCTATGAACGATCAAACAGGGGAAATGTCTTTTTCTTTAAAACAAATACAAAGAACAATATTGTAGTGGTTAGTATTTCGTCGCTCAAAAAATACTGATTCATCTCCACTTTCTCCAAGCCAAGGCTCAAGACGACAAAAAACTACTCTTTATAAAACAATCTTGACCACGCTTTGCAACGATCGAAAACAGTCGTCTGATTGGTCAGTCAGCTATCACAATGGGAGCTCCAAGGTTTCTCAAACGCATCCCCCACGTTGGCAACACTGGCCGTGTTGGGAAAACCGATTCCTGACAGTTACCGATCCCCAAACAGGAAATAAATGCAATTCGAATCGTATTCTCCGCGGGTCCGGAACCAGTGTTGCCAATCTCATCTATTAGTTTGCTCACCAGCTTAGGATAATCAATTGTTCAAAATTGTTTTCAGAAGGACGCCGCCTGTTGTTGAAGTCCATCCGGGCAGTGTTGCCAATCGGTGGGTAGCAAAATAGATGAGATTTCCAAGGAGAGTCGAGTCGAAGCTTCCTTTTGATTTTAAACGTTTCGCTAGGTTTTGATTTTTTCATTACACAATCCCGTTTTTCTGTCCTTTTTTTTCCTAATCTTATCTTTTAAAGATGATTCTCGATGACGACGTTTTCATCGATGATAGAACAGATCCAGCAGACGACTCTTGCGATTGTTGGTCGTCGCAGACCCGGCCGATCCTCCCTGGGACTGAGGCGTGTTTGGTTTTGTACTAGTTTCATTGCTAAGCTTGCTCTTCATCTGCTCCTCGATCAATTCGTGCATATCGATCTGCCACTGCTCGAGCTGCTGCAGCAACTCGACCTTTTGCTGGATTGCCTCCAGCAGCTGACTGTTAGCCTGCATCAGCTCAACACGATTCTTCGCCAGCTCGACCTCAGCCTTGGTCCGCCGTTCGATGGCTGCGTCCCGATCTTTGCGAGCTTGCACCACGGTCTCGTCCTGAGCCAAACTGGAGTGGGAGGCATCGTCCCGGGCCTGATTCCGCTCCTCGATCGCACTCTGCAGCTCGATGTCCTGTACCGAAAGCTACAAAAACAAAACAACGGTTAAAATCCCCACATTTCCAATAGAAATCATACTCAAACCAACACCCACCTTACTCTCCAGATTGCGTATCAGCTCGTTCTTCTTCTTCATCTCGTCCTCCTGTTCGATGACCATGGTCCGGGTCTGCTCGAACATGGTCTTGAACTGCATGGCATCCATGTTCATGATGATGTGAACCAGTTCGTCGGCGGCCGACGAAAGCATACCCCGGCTGAACTTTTCCGGCCCGGATCGGTGTGGATGGGATCCGTTGTTTGGTTGCAGTGAGTGTCCTGCGGAGCTACCCAGGCCCACGTCTACCGAGTGCGGGGATAGCGAGGAGCTGGTGTTGTCCAACGACGAGAAGGACATGTCCGAGTGGAGACCTGGAAGAGAGAAGAATGGAATGTGTACATTTGATTCATTCAAATATCTATGTTAAAATGTGAACATGAAGGGAATGAAGATTATGGGGACTTCTACGAAGTTTTATCAAAGTAAAACCCACACAGTAGCCTATCTTGAGATCATATAAGTTTTTTGAAGAATCTCGAAGATCAACGGCCTCCTTATTTGAAGAGTGTTGCTTAAAGTGCGCTTAGGTCATGTTGTTGTATATTTATTTAAAGAGGGTTTTTAGCCTTCAACTTTTACCCTAACCCTACGCTTAGGTCATTGGAAATCAATGTAGTACAGTAGTTCAAAATACAGAGAAATCTCTGGTGTGAAGTGTAGACGGAACTCTGGGTAGGTATTGATGGATTCCGCAAACAGCGCAAGTCCACTCTAAACTGTCGCCCAACTCGTCGGTAGATAGATGCATTCAAATGCATAATTTAGGATGCGCCAGTTGAGACACTTCTGTATAATAATCCAACATGTTACGCAATACAAGCGTTTCTAATCCGCAGCAGTTCATCTGTATGTCCTTAGAAAGGTTCGTAAGCAACTGCCCTCGTACATTACTCGTTTACGAAGCGGCTTAAGAAGTATCTCCGAGATTCTCTTTTCGTAATACATAGCCAAGAAGGGATGGCAGAAGTAAATCTGAAACCTTCTGAGTAGGGTAGAAAATTTGCGATCGGAGTCCGAAGGTATTTCAACCGTTGGAGCTGTGATCACTTTGCTTTGACTATTAACAAATTTGTGCGTTGAAGTCTTCTGAGTAAACACAGCATGATTTCGTTGGGAAGCGTCTTAGATATCTAATAAGTTTAACCGGAAGATCAGCGCAGGCTCTATGGGTTCCGAATAGATGTGTTCTCCAACAAGGTCATGATTGTGTTGAAACATGCTAGAAAGGTACCGATGTCCACCTGGCAGACAGCTCGGAACAGCCGGTTGACCCATCGCTTGAACTTAACGTCGGACTTTGGATGGATTGGAAACATGGAGAGGTGGATTTCTGCATGACGCAGTTCTTGGCTGGTCACCGATGCTTCATGCAGTTACACCATCGGTTTGGACATGTGGCCTCGCCATTCTGCTCAACCTGGGTTGACACACCAGAGCACGTAGTGTTCAACTACCAGAGTTTCGAAGGGGTACGCATTAACATTCTAGCCACCTGTGGACCCGACACGACAGCCGATGTAATCGTGCGGTGGAAGCCAATACTTGGCGCGTGGTCAGCGATTGGTTCACCTGGATCATCACTGCCCTGCAGAGGATTTTGATCCAGCACGAGTCCGCGACCGGTATAGGGTGACTCCTTCGCCGGGGAGCATCTGAGTACAGTGCGACCGAATCTAGCAGTAAAGCATACAAACATAGAACTCTACCTTCTGCGTATGCCGAGTTGCTTGGTACGTCGCGTGTGTGTGTAGGATACCACCATCGTTTCCGTCGTGGAGTATGCGAATACCTTCTCCGCAGTTGTACTCGTAGGGGAAGAGTATTCACGCCGCGGAATACTCTCGGGTAGAGTGGTTTCACGTCGCCGTCGGATGAGCCACTCGAGCCGGGTAGGATGACATCACCGTCGGGATTCGTCTGAGTCGTAAGCGTAAAAGGCAAGTTCGTGTGCTGTGACAGACGCGAGTCTAGGATAAGCTGTTCCCGATCGGAACACGGCGGGCAAAATGCCTAGGATTGCCAGCCCCAAAGTTGCCTCCCAAAAGTAGCAGGAAGACCGGACCACAGTCTTAGTAGAATGCCCTTTCGGCGGGGTCTTTCGAGTAAAGTGCGTCCGATCCTAGCGGTAAAGCATATGAAGATAAGACTTAGATAACCTTCTGAGTATGCCGAGCTGTTAGGTACATCGTGAACGCTGTGTAGGAAACATCCACCGCCACGAAGTATCCGAGTAGAACGCGCTCCCTACGACGGAAGCTGCGGGAATCATTCTCCGCAGTCCAACTCGTAGGGAGAAGAGTATTCTAGAGTGACTTCACGTCGTCAGCGAATGAGTCACTCGAGTCGGTGTAAAGTCCCGGACATGTGCTGTGACAGGCGCGTGTTTAGGATTAGCCAAATCGAGCCAAACCAAGCGGAGCCAAGAACCTAAGTCGTTAGAGGAGAGGTCATTGGTCTCTAGCAGTGGTCTCGAACAGAGACGGAGCGCACGATAGTCGTGGTAACCAAGCGAGCCTCGAGTTACGAATAAAGGCCGGACTTAAAGTCGTCAGAGGAGAGGTCCTTCGTCTTGAGTCGTAACATGAGCTGTTGCCAAAGCGCTTCACGGAATACCTTCTCCAACATAATGGGAAGCTTCTTGGAAAATTGAATCTTAACCTACGGAATCGAAACCGGCTACGATATACTCCCTAACAACGGGTGTTTCACAGTGTTCAGTTTAGGAACCACTGAAAGTGTAGCATAAACCCCAATAACGAAAGGCGGAATAATTGGGAGAGCCAATGGTTCTGCTGATGCTGGAAAACTCACCTCCCATTTTTATACTACTGAGATATCAGCATGCCTTTTGCTCTGCCGTGTACAACAATAGGCGTCATCATCGATGGAGGTTCTCGATGATAAATAATGATGATCCGTATGCCTGATAAGAGCAGGAGTTGCTCTGATAACATTCTCGGAAAACATCGCACACCAACCGAGCCACCTCTCGAGAGTTGCGATCGTCACCACCAGCAATCGATCACCAGTTGAAGTCGCACACACGAACCGTACAGGCTGAGCATGCAAGCCCGCATTTTTTATAACCGGTCCTTTATAATCAGTTTAGATTAAGGAAAGTTGAAAACCCTAAGTTTAAGTAAAACCCTAACTACTAATTGTTGGCAATCGAACTTCGCGTGTGTATTAATCGCCAAAAGGGAAATCCAAATTCCTATAAGTTGCTGTCTTGGACGAGAGACAGAACTCGTGCCCTATTGTTCCGTTGATAGACTGAAGGTCGAACGATGCAATCACCAGACGAAGGAAGATCCGTAGCTGAGCAGGTATTTGGCCCATCCGGGAACAAACACACAGCATTCCATACTCGGATCTGCGCCTCGGAACATCGGGTGCCAACTCTGAAACTACCAGCAGACGTGTGGTTAGACGGACGGACGCATTGATCTCGGTAACCGGAACTCTACCATTGCGTATAGTGTACGTGTACGATCGTTCTGAAGACCTGGTTCTAGCAGAACCCTTTTCGCGTTGCGTTTCTAAATTCAGCTCTTTTTGTTTTCCTGAGGTAACATACTCGTCAATGGCGACTTCAAAATGCTCGGCATAAAATGATGTTCCTCCCGAAGCGGCTTTCTGTTTCTTTTCGTTAACGACGGGTTCAGGATTTATCCCTGATCCCCCTATCTGCTCCCCTTATCAAAACTGTTTCACATCACCCACTCCAGCCTCAGTGGTCTCTCTCGATGCCGCTAGGATATATGCTCATGTGATGAGAACGGCATCGTGGATTTTGAAGTTATCCCCCTCGTCCTTGAATCCATCGGATGGGAAGTTGAGCTCCAGTTTTCTGATCCGAACGCAGCGGCCGAGACATTTTAGAACATTCTGAACTGTGAAATTTTTGCCGAGAAATTTTCTAGTATTTTCAAAATTTCTTTGGAGCAACTGGCCAGGGCTGTCGAAAGATGCTACCTTTAGGATGGTATTTCTAGTCGACGATGCAGCCATCTTGAAAGCGACTGGTAAGCTAAAAAATGCAGCTTCTACAGGCCCGGACGGTATACCACCTACTTTTTTGAAGCGTTTCTTGCCATTTCCGCTGACACCTATCAGGAACATTGTAACGGGCCGTAGAAGCAAAGTGGTAATATCCATAGTATTTCCAAATCATAATAAAAACATGTATCATGTCAGTCTTACTGAGAATGGATCGCTGTGTGCTGAAGTGAAGATTTTCAGTAAAATAGAAATTCCTCCCATAAGAACTACAGAATAACTTATCGTTATTCTGACAGTCATCATCACTCTTTGCTAAATTATCTTATTTATACTAGTCTGGGAACGCTCATCACAGTCAAATCTCCAAAAACTTCAAACCTTACAAAATTGGTGTTTAAAAAATATCTACAAGCTTCCTATGCTTTATCCAACTAGACTCATTTACTCAACCACATCCCATAATATTTTAACCTCTAGTAGACATTTGTGACTTTCAAACTATAATGTACGTCTTTGATAGTTTACACTCAACAACGATCATCCGAAATATTCATTTCTCGACTGCAATAAGAACACATAATACTCGCCATTTAAATCAATTACAACGATATCGATCATCAACTAGTTTAGGAGAAAAGAATTTATTTCATTGGTCCTACAAAATATAACTCCGTACCTAACGAATTGAAAGAAACCAATTCTCGTTCCATGTTCAAAAACAAGTTACTCCAAATATTCAAAACTAAATTAAGTCGTTAAAAAAAAAGTCGAACAAAGTTAGTCTCAAGTACCTATTTTTTTAAATGTTTGTAGCAATAATTTATGTATAATATTAGTAAAACATTTAAAATCTTAATAATTATTTTTTGTAAATTTGTTTTGTTGTTGTAGTAAAGAAAAGTAATATATCATTTTAACATGGATCTCTCAAAAGGAAATCTCTTTCCATTGAGATTCATGGTGTTAGTTAGTTTAATTAGTATCGGCTCATTTCCCCACATTCAATAATCTATTTTTGCGCCCTAATTTTAATAACTTTTTTCTCGCGTATAGCTTTTTAATGCCTTTTGCTACCAGACTTCAGCACATCAGCTTTTTAGTTGTTGGCGCTTAAGTGCTGTTAAGTTGAACTGCGAAATTTTGCTAAGAATTAATTACTTTCCTTTAGTACAAAGTGGGATTCCGTCCTGATTAAAATCAGTGTCAATTGGTTTCTGAAAGTTATATCGTCTTGTTTCAATTTCGAACTCCGAAGGAAATGGAGACGGTAAAAAAAATTTCAATCATCGCTGGAAGGCGCAATCTTTCCCTAATTGTGGAGAGAAGCTCACACTTTTCCTGTCCAAAAACAGGGAGATTAAAGAGACGTGAGCAACTAACGTGGAATATCCGCTCTATGTACGATAGCCAAACTAAGAACGACTTCATTGGTTTAGATGGAGTTGCAAATTTCAAAGGATTCAAGGGTGATACGGTCAAAATTTGGTCAATATCAACTTGACGTATTTCTTTCAATTTTGCAATTTAAAAACCTGAACACCCCTCATTTTGAAGGTGTGTGTGTGTGTGTAGAATGTTGCTCCTATTTTGATTTTGGAATTCACTCTTCAGTTGTCAAAATGCCGTTCAAGGAAGAAGAGCAGCGTATCAAAATTTTGTTCGCGCATCGCGAAAATCCGAGTTACTCGCACGCAAAGCTGGCAAAATCGCTAAAAGTTGCCAAATCTACCGTTACAAATGTAATTAAAGTGTTTGGGGAACGTTTTTCGACAGCCAGGAAGTATGGATCGTGGGGAAATCGAAAACCGGAAGCCGCTGAGACGACAAAGAGAGTTGCCGGTAGTTTCAAGCAAAACCCTAACCTCTCTCTCCGAGATGCCGCAAATAAGCTGGGTGTATCGTCTACAACCGTGCATCGAGCCAAAAAAGAGCCGAACTATCGACTTACAAAAAGGTAGTGACTCCAAATCGCGATGATAAACAAAATACGACGGCCAAAGCACGATCCCGGAGGCTGTACACGACGATGCTGACGACGTTTGACTGCGTTGTAATGGACGACGAAACCTACGTCAAAGCCGACTACAAGCAGCTTCCGGGACAGGAGTTTTATACGGCAAAACGAAGGGGAAAGGTAGCAGATATTTTCAAGCACATGAAACTGTCAAAGTTCGCGAAGAAATATCTGGTTTGGTAAGCCATCTGTACCTGTAGCTTGAAAAGCAGCATTAGCTTCCGGGACTGTCAATCAAGAAATTTACGTGAAAGAGTGTTTGAATAAACGTCTGCTGCCTTTCCTGAAGAAACACGGTTGTTCCGTACTGTTTTGGCCAGATTTGGCATCTTGCCATTATGGTAAAAAGGCCATGGAGTGGTACGCCGCCAACAACGTGCAGATGGTTCCCAAGGACAAGAACCCTCCCAACACGCCAGAGCTCCGCCCAATTGAGAAATACTGAGCTATTGTCAAGCGGAACCTAAAGAAGGCCAAAAAAAACTGCTAAGAACGAGCAGCAGTTCAAGGCAAACTGGCTTTCTGCGGCGAAGAAGGTGGACAAGGTGGCTGTACAAAATCTGATGGCAGAAGTTAAGCGTATGGCCCGACAGTTCGGCTTTGGAAAAGCGGAAGCCTAACTGAATATTTTTCCTGAATTTTATACTAATTAAACTTGAAAAAGAAATTTAATTTGATTTTTTAAATAAACGATTTCACCGATTCACACGCGTTTTCCCTTGACCAAATTTTGACCGTATCACCCTTTATTTGGTGCCCTTTCTAACAGAACGAAGCTGAACGAATCGAGGCTATCTAGCAGCGCTTCTTGAAGTCAAATATCAATTTTTTTTAAAGACACACCAAGGAAGATTACGGGCTTCCCACTGTTTATAGGGTGTCCCATTATGCCTAAGCACGATGTTGATACAACCCTGCTCATTCAGTATAACGTTTAAACAGCTGATTTCTGCTTGGTGTTATTGTTTACGGTTTTATTTAAAACTCTGTGCATCGTGAGCTCCACTTTGCATTATTTTGGTGAGAATGAGAAGCATTTCCTTCCGAAAAACGCAAAAATATCGTGCACTAATGGTTTATTTTTCCCAACATTTCGAAGAGTCAGTTGGTGAAAATGGGAGAAGGTAAGCATTAGAGCGGCCTAAAATTTGATTCGGAAGTATGAAGATGAAAGCATCTTTGTGGACAAAAACAATCTGAGCGGGAACCGGGTTCGGTGGACAAAACTTTGGACCGGAAAGTCATTCGTGCTAACTCCAGCGAGGAGACTAGCTCAGTTAAGGATGTAGCCAAAAACGTGGACTCCCTCTCAGCACTGTCCATCATACCAAGGTAAGACAAGATCTATAGACATGTGAGAAGCAGAAGAAGCTGAAACCGAGTCTAAAACAAGTTGCTCCCGTCAATCAAAGAGCTTGTAATTTATACGATCAACTCCTGTGTTGAATATCGGCGTGCGTTATCATCGACGACGAAACCTACTGCAAGTTCGATTACAAAACGCTTTCGGGTGACCAGTATTACAATGTTCGGGATAGCCAAAGTATTGACGAGACGGAGACATAAGTTTTTACCGAAAAATACGGCAAAAAAGCAATGCTATTAAAAGCCAAACGAGAGTGTAGTATGCTTTCCGAGCCGTTCGTGACTGCTGTCACAATGAATACAGCTGATTTTGTCCGAGAGTGCCTGAACCGTCGCCTGCTCCCCATGATCCGCAAGCATGATCAGTGATCAGTGATCCTTTGAGTAGTGAACTGATGCCAAATCCGGCCAAAATAGTACAAATCCAACAAAGTCCAGATCGTACTAAAGAAGATGAATCGGCTAAATTATCCCCAAGCGAGACCAGACCGATTGATATTTTTTGGGCCTTTTCAAAATCGTTTTTGAGAAAACATGTGAAGCCTGCAGATTTCATCGAAAATTAGTCAAAAGAGTGGAAAAAGTGGCCAAAATTATCGCTAATAAATCTGTGCTGAAGCTAATGAACAGTCTTCGATCAAAAATTTGATCACTGGCCTACGATTGACTGGAATAATTTTTTTTACTGATTCACTGTAAAAGAAGACTATAGGGAACAGTAAAGTGAAAAAATATTAAATTTGCTCCAAAATTGTGTGAACACTGTTCATTTTTAATGGGATGCCAAAATGTAAAAATTCCAAGCCAGCCAGCCAGCAGTTGCTGGATGGGGCGAAAGTCCCTTTGGTCTTTTATATGGTTCGAGGTCCGACCTCCGATAAGGATAATCTGTTTATTTGGGACACATTCCATACAAATTACAATCATTTGCTATTCACGATAAATCATTCAAAAATCTTAAAATGCTGCTTCATGTTTTGTGTGTGGATGGTAAATTATTTGTTATTGGATAAAAAAAAAACTCACCAGAATCATCATCATGATGTGTACTCCTCAGCGTCTGGCACAGCGTCTTCAGCTGTTTGTACACCGATTGGGCCTCCCGCTGGAGCAGCAGCACTTCATCTTTGGTAACACCCCCGACGGCACCGACTCCAGCCTCCCCCATCATCATGTCATCTTCCCCGTTCATCTCCTGCAACAGCGAGGTTTCGTGGGTCATCGGTTCGCCGCTGTGACCGGATCGTTGCGAATCGAACGATTCCAGTCGCTCACTCAGCGTCCCATTTTCCCGCTCCAGCCGGTCCAACGTTTGGACCGTCATCTGGAATTTGGTATCCTGCTCCTTGGTACTCCGCTCCAGGATCAGTATCCTCTCGGAGGCTTCATTTAGCGCAATGGTTAGATTGTCCTTCTCCGAGGTCGTCATGTGCAATCGGCTTTCCAGATCATTTTTCTTGTCCAGAATCATTCGCAGCTCACTCTTCAAACTCTCCAGACTATTGACGTGATCTTGGATGCTGAGCGTCCGCCTATTGCATTGGTCCTTGATCTCGTTTAGCTGAGCCGTTAGCTGAAGTTCGGCGGCATTCGATTTCTGCAGCTCATTCGAAAGGCGGGTATTTTGGGCCGTCAGCTCCTCGATCAGCAGGTTCTTTTCCCTCTCCATCTGCCGCATGATCTGTTCCTGGGCGTCCAGCCGTTGCTTGAACTGCTTGATGTCCGTCTGCAGCTCCAGTATGATGACATCATTTTCGCTCGTCGTTTGGTCCAACTGTCGCTTGAGGATGTACTTCTCCTGTTCCAGTTTCTGTGGGAGAAAAGGAAAGGAAAACAAAAATTTTAGAATTCAGCTGTGGATGTTAAGCAATTGATTTGCATTTGAAACAAGTTTGTCGAACTTTCGAAACGAGCCAATCGAAATTGTTGTTAGTTCAATGGTGCTCTGGATCTCGGTTGAAATCTTTTATCTTTAAAATGAACAACTTGACCAAATCTCTCTTTCGCTAAAATTTAATACGCAGCGGATGTGATTTATGAGTTTTTTTGAAACTTTTTTTTCATCCATTAGTGAACATTTAGCATCGCTTACCATTCGTCGAATTAAAAAAAAAAAAACAATCGGGTACATAAATTGGCGTTCCGCTTTTTTATCAAGTGGATCAATTAGAAGAAAAAAAAAGTTATAACCGCTCAACTTTTGTCGGCTGATAAACGCAACAGTTAGGTTACAGCCATTTATAGTTATTCCATTCAACTGGTAACTGTTGAAACAAACCGATGATGGCGAGACATCAACATAGTTATGAATAACGATAAGGCGGCACTTCGACTCTCAAATGGTTGTCGAATTGTTGATGAGCTCTCTGTCATCTGTGAAATAATTATCGCATGAATTTGTCAACTAAATAGTCTGCACTAAGTTTTTACTTTGAAACCTTTCAAATGAACTGTTCATTAAATATAAATATTTGACAAAAATGACAAGAATGGCAAGAATGATAAAAATGCCAAAAATTGACAAAAATGACAAAAAATGACAAAAAATGACAAAAATGACAGAAATGACAAAAATGACAAAAAATATAAGATGCCAAAAATGACAAAACAAACAAATAATGACTAAAAGACACAAATGACCGTATTGACAAAATAGAGAAGATAGACAAAAATAACAAAAAAATAAAAATGAAAAAAAGAATTACAAAAATGACAGAAATGACAAAAATTACAAAAAACACGAAAAATGACAAAAATGTCAAAAATGACAAAAATTACAAAAATTACAAAAATGACAAAAATAACAAAAATGACAAAACTGACAAAAATAACAAGTGTAACAATAATGACAAAAATGACAAAAATGACAAAAACGACAAAAATGACAAAAATGACAAAAATGACAATATTGACAATAATTACAAAAATTACAAAAAGAAAAATGACAAAAACGACAAAAATTACAAAAATGACAAAAATGACAAAAATGACAAAAATGACAAAAATGACAAAAATGACAAAAATGACAAAAATGACAAAAATGACAAAAATGACAAAAATGACAAAACTGACAAAAATGACAAAAATGACAAAAATGACAAAAATGACAAAAATAACAAAAATGACAAAAATGACAAAAATGACAAAAATGACAAAAATGACAAAAATGACAAAAATGACAAAAATGACAAAAATGACAAAAATGACAAAAATGACAAAAATGACAAAAATGACAAAAATGACAAATATGACAAAAATGACAAAAATGACAAAAATGACCAAAATGACCAAAATGACCAAAATTACCAAAATTACCAAAATGATCAAAATTACAAAAATGACAAAAATGACAAAAATGACAAAAATGACAAAAATGACAAAAATGACGAAAATGACAAAAATGACAAAAATGACAAAAGTGACAAAAATGACAAAAATGACAAAAATGACAAAAATGGCAAAACTGACAAAAATGACAAAAATGACAAAAATGACAAAAATGACAAAAATTACAAAAATTACAAAAATTACAAAAATGACAAAAATTACAAAATGACAAAATGACAAAAATAACAAAAATGACAAAAGTGACAAAAGTGACAAAATTGACCAAAATTCGAAAGATGACAAAATAACAAAAATGACACATATACTTTCTTAAAGTTAAAAAATACTTTTTTTTATTTTGTTTTATTTCAATACGGTGTTTACTTCACCCGAAGTGTTTATTTAAAAAAAAAAACTATCAAAACTGGAAAATGTGGCATAATTGTGAAATTACATCAAATATCTTTTTTGTGCTGTTATATCTTTGATTAAATCATTTACACTTTACACGTGATCAGTTGAAATGATTTTTTTTTTCGACTGAAAACAACGTTTAACTTTAAAAGTGGTAAAATTTTATCGACAGGGTTTCATGCATTCACCTCCTTTCCGCGAATCAGCGGTTGCATCATCCTATAGAATCATACAAAATGTTCTACTCTCAACTGAAAAGTTGATTTTTTTTTTAATTTTGATGAATGATTGAGATGATTCAAAAGTAACACTCTCGACTCAGAATTAAGACTAAAACCTAAAAATCTTATTCTAGGTCCAGAATGCCACTGTTATCAAAACTTTCTGACTTGTAGATTGAAATTCAGTCCCAAATGTCAAATTTTCAATAAGACTAAACTTATTTCGGATATTCTGGTTCCAAATTTAGTTATTAAACTCTGTTCCGGTAGTTATAAATTACACCATAAAATAACCGTCATTTTAAAATTTTTTGTAGTATTCAACCAAATTTTGGCTGCGTACTGTTGTTTACATCCAAGTGAATTAAGCGTTGTATTGGTTTTTGTCGTTTTTTGCGAAGAAATCTGAAAATGCGTGGCATTACTCCCAAGCAAAGAAAACGGATTGTACACAAATGAGGCACTGTGAGTGGTCTTTCAAACTGAAAACTAGCTAAGGAAGGAGGTGTAAGTTATGGAGCAGTTCTAACCGCGTTGAGCAGGTATGGAGAACAGAACCCCGAGACGCGGTAGGAAACCTGGCCCTGCTGATCCTACAATGGACCAGAAAATCAAGGATTACTACAAACGGCTTCCTCCGGCATCAGTACGGGTTGTGGCCGTGCCAAAGAGAGAATTGGACTTCAGACCCATCGGAATCAGAAGCAGCCAAAAAAGGAGTACTCAACAGGCTGAATCCGTGAAACCGAGGCCTCGAAAACTCTACGACAAACTTCTGTCCAAGAAATCGGATTGTGTTATCATAGATGATGAACATTAAACTCGACTATTGTCGCCGAACCCCCAAACCAGAGTTTTCGTCAACATCAGCGACGGCGATATCACTGACGACATCGCATGTTGACCAGACATCTATCAAACATCTTCCACGTGTCGGAACGAAACAAAAGAAAGGGTTGCCGATTGCCGAGGTGTTTGGTGAAAGAAGGTTGGTGTGGCATGCCATATGTGAATGCGGTAAAATGACTCGTGCATTCTTAACCACAGATACAACGATTGGCATAATTTACTTGCAAGAATGTTTACAAAAAAAGGTTGCTACCCTTAAACAAACAGCATAACAATTGTATAAACTTTTGCGCTGATATTGCTTCGTGCCACTACTCTAAAATTCAATAAAGTGGTATTAAGTCAACAAGGTCACATGTTTACCGAATCACATGAACCCACCAAACTGTCCAGAGATTCGTTTAATCGAAACTTTTTGGAAGGCAAATCTGAAGAACTACATGAAACCATCGGACAGTGTTGAAAAATTCAAAAAAGATTCTGTGAACCAAATTGACAAATCCACCGTTGTCTACGAACTCTTTAGTTCGCTCGCACCTGGAATCAGGGGCTATCGTCTGGTACCCTAGCCACTATACCTGGGTCAGCAGAATCCGTGCAACCGGAATTTACCCATTCAGCACTTCGAATTTGTCCCTGGCCGGTCTTGAAAGAATCTTCCACGTACATGCAGCGACTTTCCTGGTTGAATCTGGATAGCCTCGCTTTTTTTTTGGAAAGTTGCTGTTCGGTGCTATCGGTGCACCAAACATCTTTGCGAGAATTGATTTCAACGTGGTGTAATGTATAATCATGAATAGAATCACCACAAAATATTAATCACATGTTCAATGTCGGTAGCTTTGAACCTCTTGGTCTTGCATTAGCATTTGTGTTCATGTATTTCTGTAAACTTCTTCAAAGTTTTTGTGCATCAATTGATTCATCAATTCAAGTAAGGTATGTAGTATTTCCACTGAAACCTGAGCTGTCTGCACGACAAAAAAAACTTTTCATAAAAAATAGTACTTATGACAATTTTACGAGCGTAGGCGCACACTGACTGATGCCATAAAGATATTAATTCAACCACTGTCTGACCACCAACTCTACCATTTAAGGCAGGTTGTCCGATAGTGGGATGTTGTAAACATTTCGCACAGCCTACTGATCTCGATAGATTATTAACGCTTTTTTCATTTGATCAAATCAGTTTTTAATTTGTTTAGAATATTTTCTTGACGCTAGTTGCTAGCCAACATAATTTATCGGGATTTTAGTGGGATTCCATGTGACAGTAAATTGTCTCACCCAGCCAGACTCCCCCATTCCAACGACGAATTAGCTTAAGTAGATTTTCCAACACTGATGTCATACGACATCCTGGTCATCATCAGCCATAGAGAGCTTCAACTGACAGGCGGATGGATAAATGATGACTAATCCGCGCCAATCTTGTTAGCATTCGGTGAGCTCCTTTTTGCTGTGACCGGTATGACTTCGAGGGTTGTGGTAATGAGCTGATGATGAGAGGAAGAATAAAACTGTCTTGTTGAGGGTATCGGAGTTTTTGGACCGAATGTGAGGGCGCTAATCACCAGTTTCTGTGGCCATGAAGCTCATTAGGTTTGATGTTTTGCATAAACCGTATTAGATGATGCAAATTTTAAAAAAAGTGCTTCGTTGGTGTTCCATTCAGAAATAGTGCTATTATTCATACCAATGTTCGGAATATCGCTCAAGAAAAGCAATCAGGATTCGTTTCAAGCTAGAATACTTATACCTCTGAGTGCTGTGATACGCACGTGGTAAAAGTATCAGTTGAATGTTTGTCGAGCATCAACACTAACTAGATACATAAAAATATACCATGCCCCATCGGGGGCTACCGTTGCTTTTCGTCACGTGGTAAGCCAACGGTGATCGACATACTTGATGATATATTTTGAACGTCGCTTTCTCAATCATTCCCGAACGTCTATCCTCGCATCATTGTTGATAATGTTCGGTATTGATAGACGATCATGAATGTTTCAGAAGGAAAAATCTGAAGATATAATAGGACCACATGTTTCAAAAAGCCGCAGCATATTCTGGACAGTTCATTACGGTTACCTAATAATGATTTTGTCCTTCTACGCAAAGCGAAAAACTAAAAATCATATTGTAACCTTTACACATCTCTCAGAACTGATAGATATCAGTTGTGATCCTAGAAGGTTGAAAACCATCAAGGAAAGCGATCATCGTCGAGACGTTCGTTGCTGATAATCTGCGTCTTTCTTTACCACATCATGTTTTGCGGGAATGTATCAAATACAACAGCGTCGTTGTCATGCATGATTGTTTAAATGATTTGGTTGGAGAGGAAAAATTGATTGCTACGATTTTTTGGCTCTGAATGCAGTAAAGCATGGCTGATCGAAAATGATTGATTTTCGGAACATTGATCCATACCTTTCCATTACTCTGTCTTCGATAAATGTTGTTGGGGAGAGTTTCAAAAACATTCTTATGCTAAAGCTGAGTTCTAAGTTCTACATTAATTAGCATTATTAACTGGCTTTAGTCAAAATTGGACACGCCTGAAGAATGATGAGCTAATGTTTTGAGGTGGAAAATGGGGCCGTTTTTCCAACTCAGCTATAAAACGTATTAGCAACGGCAAATTGAAATATTATAAGCGTTGACCGGTCAGAATCTCATTTGAAGCTATGATTTTAATTTATTCTAACTCATAAATTATGTATTTCATAAGCATTTATACCTAAGCATGTTAAGTGTTACTTCATGACTAATGGATTTGATGTTTGTTCTTCCACGCCAGTGTTTTTTTTATTTTAAAACTTATGCAAACCAATTACGGTTGAACTTATGTTTCAATTTGATGTACATTAAAGCCATAACTTCGAAATAATAATATAAACTTTCTAAACTACAATCACAGACACAAAATTTTGAGGAACCCTCCGCAGGCTCAGTAGGCTTAGTATGCAATCTTTAACTTTCAATTTCAATTGCTACCTTTTTGTCACAGATTTCATGGTTTGAAAAAAGGAGCCTCGGCCTAAAGCATCGGGCAATCGCGTTCAAATCACTAGCCACCTAAGTGATTTCGGCTGTCAGACGGTGTGCGCAACTTGTACGGGTATTGTCAAGGTAAATCATACACATTTCTCATCCATCAGAGCGCCCCGAGAGACGCCATTAAATTGCCATATAGGCTGATGGAATTATCCACGCTCCGGTGACAGCGGAATTGTAGCATCCATCCACTAAGAGGAACCAACAGCCATCATCGAGTTTCTGTTGCCATGGATATCTATGTAGCTACACCAGTGGGTACCTACTCTGGTACTTAAATTATGAAACAAAGCAAGCGAAAATTGCCAATTTCGACATGATGATGATGATGATGACGATGCCAAAAGAATGAAAAAAAAAGCTACGCGGTGGTGGAGTAACATCGACGCGAGTTGGATGGAAGAAGGGCCTTTTTCTTCGATGAGGCTCCACCAAATAAGCCAGTTAGTAAACACTAACCATCCGGCTGACAGCTCCACACAATGCAATGCAATGGAAGAAAGAAGAACAATGGCACCCCACGGCGAGAACAATCGTGACAGATTAGCCGACAGACAGAGAGAGAGAGACACAGACCATCAGTGCGATTATAATCGATGGTCATCATCTCGTTTTTGAATGTTGAGCTTAGTAGACCGTTTAGTGGAAGTAGGTGATCAGACTATTTGAACTTTTTGCAGAATTTGGAACCCTAGGTTCCATTGAGGTTTAATTATGATGCACCAGTTAGGCCTAGGCCAAAACAAATATCAAATTCTTCTTTTGTCAACCCTCCTCCCTCTCCCTTTCGATTTTTCAAAAATACATTAACTTTGAGATACTTCATTGGAAATTTGAATTTCTTCTCGAAAATTCAAACATTTTAAGGACAAAAGTCAAACTGTTAATGATGGAAATTTTATCACCTCTTTTAAGTATTTATTCGAAGTTTTTTTTTCAAATTTTCAATCTGAAATAACACGTTTTTTTTCAATTTTCGGCATGGTAGATTATATGTTAGTTTGTTGCGTGCAAGTTTGTTGCGTGCAAGTTTGTTGCGTGCAAGATTGTGTCCAATTTGTTCCAATTTATTGTTAATTTAGATTATTTTTTACTTTCCGCAGTTCCAACGATTAGGTGTTTCATTTCCTCGAGTTCTTGGTCATTATTTCGGATTTTCAACACGTATCACTTCCTGATGCGATCAAAAAACGCTCATTCTATCTTGCATGTGTGTTTCTCTATAGATCTTCCTACCACAAACGGATTGGGTAGCATAAATATGTCCATCAAATGCTTCGAGAAACATGAAGAAAAGACGATCATGCAGGTTTTTTGGATCGAGCCATTCGGGTATGATTCGATCCGCATAATCTCCGGGAGACGGACTCGGAACGGGAACTTAAGAAAAAACGACCGATCTAGCCTGAGATCTCTCTCATATAAAGCTTAGTTCTTCTAGAAATGGGACAGTTACTAATGCGTGTGTATAAAAAAAACATTCGTTTGATCGAAATACTTTCTATGAAGGAAGTAAAGGCAATCTTATGATAAGTCATGGAAAATTTAAAAAAAAATGTTTATCGTTTTTTGTTAAAAATATTTATAAATTTTTCTTGGTACCTGTCTTTCATCGGTCGGCGCACACACGTTTTTCAGTCATGTTAATGATCAGTTTTTCCTCAGCAAACATAAAATCGCATTAAAATGATAACTCAAGTCATTAAAAACGTTACTGCGAATCGTAATTCCGACTAACGCAAGTAGAAGGTCGTAAAAATCGTTACTCGATGTCGCAATAAATAGTTTAAATCGGATATGATAAAAAGTCCGCCATGTTTGCAAATTTTGAAGACGATTTCGTTCCTTTGCTTTCTCCCGCGTGGGTCAAGTGAGAGAACAGCTTTGTTGTTCTCTCAGCGACCCGCAGTGCAACCAGATAGCTAAAAATCAGATGGTGTATTTGCAAGAATTGCCCAATAACAGAGGCAGTAAATATTGTCGCTGGCAACGGTCTGCATGTTTTGAGAGAAAAAACTTGTGCTCTTTTGCATTCTTTCAGTATGTATGCATATGGTGTCGAATTTCGCCCAAATCGTAAACTATTATCGTTTTAACCAGAAGTTGAAAATATGTACGTATATTGCCTCCACTTTTGTGGGTAAATGCTGTTTTTTCGAGTTTCATACGATTATTCTATTATGTATATGAGACGTATAACAAAGTTGTGGAGAAATATTCCTACAAAAATGTTTGCTGGGTCGAACTTAAGACGGCCATAGACTCCTCAAATGGCATGTGCAAATTCGATGATTCCACGACGATTAATTGATTCTACGCTCGCCCACACATGATACAAACATTATTCGTGTGAACACAAACGATTGCTGGCTAAACAGCAACATCAAAAAAATAACCATCCCCACCCCGCTTGGAGCTGAATAAATGGCCTGGATTTTGTACAAACATCACCATACATCATGCCATAGAGGGTTGTTTGTACAAAATATTTCGATCCGGACTGATTTTACTCAAATTGTTTGCACGCTCATTCAAGCAGTGCCAAACACGATACAAATCTTGTTCACAGAAATTTCAAATTTCATCGCATTTGTACAAATGCGGTGTAGTCTATGGCCCGCTTTATACTTCGTCAAATTTTGGGCGGCTGCATCCTTCTCCTACAATTTCCGCAACTGTCTGGTCCAATACTTCCCGAGCAACCGGAATTCTCTTAAAAAGGATTCATAGCAGCTTAATCAGCATTCATTGCTGTCTGAAGAAAATGCTAATCTTAAACGAACTTGGAAATTCATTTCAGTGACTGAAGAGAATGCTATTCAGCCCTTAAGGGAACATTTAAAACCTTCTACGCGCCTTGACTTCCCTGATGACCCGCAACCGTAGTTGCACATAAAACGCTGAGTACTGACAGCAGTAAGACAGCTTCAAACTGTAAATATATTGAACATTTTGGAACTATTCTAATTTTTAGGTTAACAAAATGATAGTTATTATTATTATTATTAATTTAATTTAGGACATTTTACCAAACTTTGGCATTCGTGTCCGAATACAAAATGATAGTGACTAACAAAATCAGTGCGCAAATTTAGCTATCACGCCCGAACGCCTTCTATAATTCTGGTTATGTGTGTTTGCTGTTACTGCATGTAATTAGGTTACATTACAATTTAGCTTTAAGTTTTAAACCTACTTATTCTAGTAGAACTAGTTCCGTATTTATGTAGAAAACAATTTAGTATTTGAATGAGTGGATAATTCATCCCAAATCTGGTCGGTTTGTAGTTATGTTTCTGCAACTTAGTTAGGTTAGGGTAGCTAGTAATTGTGTTTAGTCTTAGTAAAAAAAATTGTATCTAAGCTTGCCCGTTTTAACAGAACTTAGCCGTACTAAGCAAACCATAGTGTTAGTTAAAGAACTTCGCAATGAGGCCGCAAGAATCTTATTATTTAGCGTGAAATTATTGTAATTTCGCCACCTGTATTGCTCGACAACTTTTCCTAAACAGGACTTATCCGAATGACGTGAAGAAAGAAGACAGCAAAATGCGCCGGGTCGAATTAACTCTCAGATGACGCGCCACCGCCACTGAACTGCATTGCTCCGCGATGCCTTACTGTTCCAGTGTTGCCGGTCTTAACAGCTTCACTCGAACGCATGATTCGAACATTGTAGACATTTTTGAGAGTGTTGGCATACTTTTCCACCACTCACGCACAGACTTTTTTTAAAGTATCAACGGTTTTGTCAGCCAACGGCAAGGAATATTTAAAGAAAGTAGTGCCAAGGCAGCCCTGTTTTAGTATTGGCACAGACTGAGTCGTCAGAATCACGAAAAATCTGTTATTTTATGGAAAATTTCCTTTTTCGTTGATAATTTGAAGAATTTACTGGAAATGTTCCACTTTTAAAACATGTTATTCTAGAAAGATTCTTGCTCTTCAAAATCGATACAAAAAAAAGTTGGAATTTATAGCAATTTTATAAAAAAAATACACCACCGAAATTCGTAAAAATGGTGGATTTGCCTACTCAAATTAGCAAAACTTTAAAAAAAAGGTGATACGGTCAAAATTTGGTCAATATCAACTTGACGTATTTCTTTCAATTTTGCATTAAAAAGCCCTGAACACCCCTCATTTTGAAGGTGTGTGTGTGTGTGTAGAATGTTGCTCCTATTTTCATTTTGGAATTCACTCTTCAGTTGTCAAAATGCCATCCAAGGAAGAAGAGCAGCGTATCAAAATATTGCTCGCGCATCGCGAAAATCCGAGCTACTCGCACGCAAAGCTGGCAAAATCGCTAAAAGTTTCCAAATCAACCGTTACAAATGTAATTAAAGTGTTTCGGGAACGTTTGTCGACAGCCAGGAAGTATGGATCGGGAAGACATCGAAAACCGGAAGCCGCTGAGACGACAAAGAGAGTTGCCGGTAGTTTCAAGCGAAACCTTAACCTCTCTCTCCGAGATGCCGCAAATAAGCTGGGTGTATCGTCTGCAACCGTGCATCGAGCTAAAAAACGAGCCGGACTATCGACTTACAAGAAGGTAGTGACTCCAAATCGCGATGATAAACAGAATACGACGGCCAAAGCGCGATCCCGGAGGCTGTACACGACGATGCTGACGAAGTTTGACTGCATGGTAATGGACGACGAAACCTACGTCAAAGCCGACTACAAGCAGCTTTCGGGACAGGAGTTTTATACGGCAAAAGGAAGGGGAAAGGTAGCAGATATTTTCAAGCACATGAAACTGTCAAATTTCGCGAAGAAATATCTGGTTTGACAAGCCATCTGTACCTGTGGCTTGAAAAGCAGCATTTTCATAGCTTCCGGGACTGTCAACCAAGAAATTTACGTGAAAGAGTGTTTGAATAAACGTCTGCTGCCTTTCCTGAAGAAACACGGTTGTTCCGTACTGTTTTGGGCGGATTTGGCATCTTGCCATTACGGTAAAAAGGCCATGGAGTGGTACGCCGCCAATAACGTGCAGGTGGTTCCCAAGTACAAGAACCCTCTCAACTCGCCAGAGCTCCGCCCAATTGAGAAATACTGGGCTATTGTCAAGCGGAACCTAAAGAAGACCAAAAAACTGCTAAGGACGAGCAGCAGTTCAAGGCAAACTGGCTTTCTGCGGCGAAGAAGGTGGACAAGGTGGCTGTACAAAATCTGATGGCAAGGGTTAAGCGTAAGGCCCGGCAATTCGGATTTGGAAAAGCGGAAGCCTAACTGAATATTTTTCCTGTATTTTATACTAATTAAACTTGAAAAAGAAATTTAATTTGATTTTTTAAATAAACGATTTCACCGATTTACACGCGTTTTCCCTTGACCAAATTTTAACAGTATCACCCTTTAGTTTAAATTCTTCCATGAAAATTTTCAAGTCAGTGCAGTTCAAGATCCTTATTACAATCAAGTAATCACAACACAAACTTTTATATAAAACCACAATCATTGATTGGCATTTTAGTAAATCGAGTTAACAATCATAAATTGATGTTTATTGTTCTACATAAGAATTGAATATGATAAACCGGTTGGATAAAAATCATGACAATCAGTTTAACACTCAATAACTACTAGCTAACCCTTTTAAAGCTGAATTTTTCTTCATTTTTGCACGTTTTAGCTTCAAGATGGCAATGCATTCATTAATAAAATAAGAAAAAAAACATAATGCAATATTCAATGGACCCCAAATGTTAATAACATAGTGAAATAAAGGCCTCATAACACTATCAAAATGCAACTGGATTTGATTTTCGTTCTAAAGCGTGTTTTCATTTGAAATTTCTGCCATTCGCTTATAAATTTTCAATACATTCGTTTTTGTGACGTTACAAAAAAATCCAATATGGCTCTCGACACTACCTTATTTAAATATTCCTTGAGCTATCGGCTTGAATATGATGGATTTTGAAGGAAACTGTGCAAAATATTTTTTTCTTTTTCTCCTGCATCGTAAATATCTCAAAAAACGCGTGAATTTCAAATTTTGAAAGAATACGTTGAACAGTACTTTTTACAAGCAAAAAAATGCTGTCTAAATTTACAAAGTTTATCGTTCTCATATTAATGAATAACTAATAGTTATGAGCAGGGATGCGAGAATTTACCCGTCGTGCTTGACTTGACTAACAATTTTCCCTAAAATAAACCGCTCGATTGACGGAACCTCCCTTCTCACAAGATGGAAAAAGCATTACTATAGTCAATATTTTTCTGCCTTGTGGCTGGCGAAGCTGGCGAAGCTCTTCACACTTCGGATGAAAAGACCTTGAAAGCAAACAAAAAAACCAAAAAAAAAAAAACAAAAAAAAAACAAAAAAAATAGGTGCCATGATTTATGATTCGTGGGAATTAAAACGAAATTTGTGTGAGAGGGTCTCTTTTTTAAGGTGGGAGGAGCTCACAACTATTACTAAAACCTTACTCTACTTAAACCTTACTCTGGTTCAAAACCTTCACTGTACCAAATGTATACCAGCTAGGATTGGTCGACAAACCGATATATATGGTGCTATTTGAATTGATGTCATTTTTTTTTAATTCGAAGATGAAATCTTTTTAATTTTTCTTTTCAAAACGTTTAAGAGATTTATTATTTTGACAAATTTGTTCTGCATCCGGGCAGTTACAAACGTGTGTATTTTAAAAACTATTCATTTGATCGAAAAACTTTCTATGGAGGAAATGAAGATGTTAATATGAAATTGAATGTAAAAATATAAAAATTATTATTTACTGTTGATTTCAAGAAATACTCCTACGTAGACTTTTTACCATAGCTGAGATCAAGGGTTCCACTACGATCCTTTTTTCTAACTTCGTGGGCATCCTAGAGTGGCTTCTTATACTTCATAACCATTTAGGCAAAAAAACCTGAAAAAATCAACAGCTCATGAGTTTTCAAATCTACAAAATAATTTTTATGATGTCTTTTTGCATCGTAAATATCTCAAACACACGTAATTTTAAAAATCTGAAAAAATAGGCAAGGTAGTTCTTTTTATAACCAACACAACGCTGCTAAATTTTTGCATATCCGAGCTCTAGTAACGTAGAAATAACCGAAATAAAGTGTCCGGACTAAATGATCATAGATTTAGTCAAAAGGTATTGGATTCGATATAATGGTAAAGCTGATTAAGTTTTTGAACATTGCAGTAATTAATTCTCGTACAAACTTTGATTTTTTCGCTACAGCTCGTGTCAAATACTACAGCCACCAAAATATGCACAGTTCTTATAGAAATCGTTTGAATTTTTTTTTGGTCCAATTTGAACCATTCTAATGTATATAAATATGTATAAAACATGTCGAACAACACGCTTCTTAAAATTACTTTAAAATCAGCAGACTGTTGAATTTCAAGGTAGAATTAAACGATTTATAATTTGTGTAATCAAATTAAACCAGATCGCTATCACTTCAAAAGAAGTGACACCTTCGCACGTCTGCACTGAATCGAAAACCCAAAAATTTACCCATATTTTTACGGTTCGTCGCCTACTACTATAGAAGTTTCTCTGCTGTAATCCAAAGGTAAACAAACAGAGTGTCTAGGCAAACATTTTAACCTGTCATGTTCCACCCTGTCAGACATCGCAAACAGATTAGATGTCTAGCTAGCCAAATATTGGTTAAACCAAACGCTCTGACCTGGTGTCAAGTTGACGAAGTTACAGAACGATGTGAGTAAACAGGCATGAATGCCTGGGTACCTCTTTAAATAATTTCATCGCTCCCAGACAGACATCTGACGTGATGATGCGGCAATGTCAAAGTGAATGACCCGACTCGAGCCCAAGCCCAGGTACTTGATGATTCTATCCACTCGCTACGATTTGTAATAACTGCGAGATTGCATCACCTCAGGTCGCCGGCTACCGGATCTGACTTGGCGGGAAGATACGATCATCTTTATGGCTACTATGATTGTTGTAAGTAATAACATTGAACTTAAGAGGTAAGCTACTAGGTATCATAATCACTCTCAGACAGAAGCCTACTGCGCTTGAAACCATTCAATTAGATACCTATAATTTAACGTGGAAGCTCGGGTTCTCAAGCAAAAACAATGTGCGCGCACTGCTCAGGTGCAATTCAGTACAGCAAGCAAATCTTTTAATTAAAGCCATTAACACCTATCGAATGGCATTTTAAACATTTCAGCGCTGCTGAACTTTGAAAAAGAAACTTAGAACATCCTGACCCTAATTCAACACCATGTTCTCAACTGAAAGCGTCTATTTGTAATCCACATTGGCAAATTCTTGCGGATTAGGTGCAGTTTGTTGGGCACACTAAGCTGCAAAAAGCAAACGAACAAATGCAGCAAAAGCTTTTCAGAAAGGCACAGAAAAAGGCGCTGAGCACGTTGTAGGGCCACGCTTTTTAGCTGTTTCTCCTTTTTGTTTTAAAACTAGAAGTTTGGCGTAATCCGCCAAATGGCAAATAGACCGAACATTGCAAACTGCAAGTAATCGAATCAGCAACGATTTTGAGAAAATCGATAATTTCATCCTCGACTTCGACGCGCAAGGGGGTTTGATTTCGCCTTTTGTGCGAAAAGACAAACACAACGAAATGCACCCCACAAACAATCTAATCAGGTCGAGATATAGTTAAGCTTTTGATTTGCCAGCTTTTAAATTAGATTAGGTTGAAGATAAGCTACAATCTCGGTGCAAATCGGACGACAAAAATCAGGTCGCGTTTCAGAGGTTTGGAAATTTTATTTAAATTATTATAGATTTTTTTTAATTTGAAAAATTTTAGAAAATCTGTTGAATTGTATAATTTATTAAAGTTGCTCAAAATAATTTAATCTATCTTTTTTCTCAGATACCCTTCGGATTCAGGTAAGCGAAGTTTATTTTTAAACTAGGGTGGTTCAGTTAATTTACACTAAAGTAATCCTAAAATAAAAACATTTTTGTCGTTTTTGTCATTTTAATCATTTTTGTCATTTTTGTCATTTTTGTCATTTTTTTCATTTTTGTCATTTTTGTCATTTTTGTCATTTTTGTCATTTTTGTCATTTTTGTCATTTTTGTCATTTTTGTCATTTTTGTCATTTTTGTCATTTTTGTCATTTTTGTCATTTTTGCCATTTTTGCCATTTTTGCCATTTTTGCCATTTTTGTCATTTTTGTCATTTTTGTCATTTTTGTCATTTTTGTCATTTTTGTCATTTTAGTCATTTTTGTCATTTTTGTCATTTTTGTCATTTTTGTCATTTTTGTCATTTTTGTCATTTTTGTCATTTTTGTAATTTTTGTCATTTTTGTCGTTTTTGTCATTTTCGTCATTTTTGTAATTTTTGTCATTTTTGTCATTTTTGTCATTTTTGTCATTTTTGTCATTTTTGTCATTTTTGTCATTTTTGTCATTTTTGTCATTTTTGTCATTTTTGTCATTTTTGTCATTTTTGTCATTTTTGTCATTTTTGTCATTTTTGTCATTTTTGTCATTTTTGTCATTTTTGTCATTTTTGTCATTTTTGTCATTTTTGTCATTTTTGTCATTTTTGTCATTTTTGTCATTTTTGTCATTTTTGTCATTTTTGTCATTTTTGTCATTTTTGTCATTTTTGTCATTTTTGTCATTTTTGTCATTTTTGTCATTTTTGTCATTTTTTGTCATTTTTGTCATTTTTGTCATTTTTGTCATTTTTGTCATTTTTGTCATTTTTGTCATTTTTGTCATTTTTGTCATTTTTGTCATTTTTGTCATTTTTGTCATTTTTGTCATTTTTGTCATTTTTGTCATTTTTGTCATTTTGTCATTTTTGTCATTTTTGTCATTTTTGTCATTTTTGCCATTTTTGCCATTTTTGCCATTTTTGCCATTTTTGTCATTTTTGTCATTTTTGTCATTTTTGTCATTTTTGTCATTTTTGTCATTTTTGTCATTTTTGTCATTTTTGTCATTTTTGTCATTTTTGTCATTTTTGTCATTTTTGTCATTTTTGTCATTTTTGTCATTTTTGTCATTTTTGTCATTTTTGTCATTTTTGTAATTTTTGTCATTTTTGTCGTTTTTGTCATTTTCGTCATTTTTGTCATTTTTGTCATTTTTGTCATTTTTGTCATTTTTGTCATTTTTGTCATTTTTGTCATTTTTGTCATTTTTGTCATTTTTGTCATTTTTGTCATTTTTGTCATTTTTGTCATTTTTGTCATTTTTGTCATTTTTGTCATTTTTGTCATTTTTGTCATTTTTGTCATTTTTGTCATTTTTGTCATTTTTGTCATTTTTGTCATTTTTGTCATTTTTGTCATTTTTGTCATTTTTGTCATTTTTGTCATTTTTGTCATTTTTGTCATTTTTGTCATTTTTTGTCATTTTTGTCATTTTTGTCATTTTTGTCATTTTTGTCATTTTTGTCATTTTTGCCATTTTTGCCATTTTTGCCATTTTTGTCATTTTTGTCATTTTTGTCATTTTTGTCATTTTTGTCATTTTTGTCATTTTTGTCATTTTTGTCATTTTTGCCATTTTTGCCATTTTTGCCATTTTTGCCATTTTTGTCATTTTTGTCATTTTTGTCATTTTTGTCATTTTTGTCATTTTTGTCATTTTTTGTCATTTTTGTCATTTTTGTCATTTTTGTCATTTTTGTCATCTTTGTCATTTTAGTCATTTTTTCGATTTTGTCATTTTTGTCATTTTTTTTCGTTTTTATCATTCTCAGATAATTTGTCATGTGTGTATTTTTTATGGCCATTTTTTTTAAATAACATCAGATTTCGACTTTTATGCATTTATGAGTTATTTGGCATCAATAATAAAAATTCGATTTACAATTTCCATTGGTCTTCCTTAAGTAATTTTTCAAGAATCAAATATCGAAACTTAGAGCCCTTTGAGGCACCCCTATATCAAATTCTTTAGTCAATCAATTTTGGAATTTGACATGGACCATTTCGCTAGCACTCTTCTATATATAAGCATCCATCTACATTGGCATAAGCAGTGATTCTGATTCAATTGTAAGATTCACGATTTCAGAAAGTTGCAGCTTTTCATTGCTCAACTCAACATCATTGACCGATTTATTGTTCTCAAGTTTATTATGAGCCGATTGCTAACCTAATTTGGCGAACACTCTCGGAGATAGGTTGTTGATTTATAAGCCTCACTTAATTCGCTCGACGCAGAGCAAGGTGAAAAAGTAATTGTTCTAAAAGCTATCCATCAGAGTTTCCATCTCTGGGGGCAGACATACGTTCACCTACTTTCCATAGAATGTTGCCTCTTCAGTGCACTTTTTCGAAGGGTCGTAAATAAATTGTAATAAACATTTGTTTTCACCCCAACACAGATCTAAAGCTTGGACGCTGTCCAAGTATCAATCCAAGCAAAAAATTGGAAACAGTTAAACTTTGTTGCCACTTTTAATTAAGATCTTTTGAAAAAGATGTATAAACATTTACTTTAAGATGCACCTCGAGCCTCATACAAAAGCCGAAAGTGGTTCGACAAAAAGCCGCTGAGCCGGAGATGATCTTGCAGAAGATGATGATGATCGAATCAACTGAATCATCTGCGAGCAATGAGACGAGCGGGATGATTCATGAAATGGAAAGAAAAACGAAACTAGCTGTACTGTACATAGCAAAAAAGGAAAAAGAAAAAAAAGCGCACAACTAACTCAAACAGTTTGTTGCCATTAATTCGATCGTTCACCGAGATTCGTCTCGGGTTTGTTGATGGTGTTGTTGAAGAATGGGTGCAAAATTATGCTAAGACTAATTGCTACAAATTGACCTACAAATTCCCCCTGAGCAGGTGATCTTGAACAGATCACCCGGTTTGATTCCTTTGTGTTTGAGCGAGAATGTTCCTATTCTTTGAGGCTTAAAGAGATGAGAATTTGATTTTTGAAAGTAGCAGGGACTGGTAATTGTGCTAATTGTGTGATTATTATCAATTTGAAATCGTGAACACGCTATTAGGATACAAAAGAAGCTGCTTAAAAAACTAATTTTATTCTTGGGATGAGACAATCGAGATGATGGCACAACAAATACTTCGACAAAAATCAAATTGTATAGTATGTAAAGTTTTGTTGTCTGTTATTGAATTCTGCATGCTGTAAAAACAAGCCAATCATGAAATTTTTGATTCGTAAATGATACATAAAACATATATTAATCATGTACATGAAGTTGAAAATGAATTATAATCATTTGCGGTTAATGTTGTTCAACTGAGTCAATGTTGAACTGACTGCATGTTTGAGTCAAGGCCACAGAGATGGGTCACATTTCAAGATATTAATTTAAACTTTTTAAATTGACTGAAGTTACGATTTATTTTAAAAAATGAGTGTAGGACAGTTTACCCGAAGTTTACCTTTTATCAGGAATCAACCTCGATTCTAAACAGTTTGCAGTTTAAAAAAGCAAAATGTCCTGGTTTATTTGTCATATTTGTCATGTCAGACCATCGGGAAAAAAAACTTTATCCAAGATCGAAAATCAAAATTTTGAAATAAACAGTTGAAGATTCGTTCAAAAGTTGTATAACATCAATTATAGGAACAGCTTCAAGAATAACAATAAACGCATAAACAACCGAAAGCTTATGTTAGCTGTAACCTTACAAGTCCGTTCAAGGGAGTTCCCGTATATCGATTCACCATGACATTGAACCTCACCCATAGGGTAGTCGAAAATTCTTACATTATCTATTTGAAGCGAAACAAACATAACAACAGCAAGAACCACAAACCACACCTGCCTCGAATTCCCAAGGTAGTTTGAAAACGCGCACTCCCAAATACCCCACATCTCACCCAGCAACCATCCGGGGGAAGGCAGATGATCCAGCTACAAGAGACAACAGAAAATGTTTTATTTTTATGTTGAATACCCTCATCATCCGGCCCAGAAAACATGGCCGAGAAGAGGGAGGAGGGTTGGGATCATCCATCCCCCCGCATTAGCCCACCCTTTACTAAAATTCCAGAACCGACAGCAAACTGGGAAAGTCTGTCTCTATTTTGCTACCCAACACCACTTCGACGTTATGGCTATAACTGTAGCCGTTTATTTTTTGAACACTAGTGGCTTCACGCAATTGACTTATCTTTTGTTTTCGTTTTAGCTCGTTTTTTTTGGGCTAGTCAACTACACTGACTACCGGTATTTTTTTATTATCGTCTATGACGTCAACGTTCTGCTTATGAATTGTATCATTCTGCCGGAATGTGTTTGGACAAACTGTTTTCTGTTAACGTCACAGTTGCCATATCTGCTCGAACTTTCCGAGCTTCTTTTCCTAGCTGCAAAAGTCCTGTTTTGGAAACGTCACGAGCGGAACAGTTTTTGGGTAAAATACCAAAAAAAATTTACAAGAGGTCCAATAAGCACATTCACTCGGTTGCAAAAACTCTACTTATCTATCTACATTTTTCGAAAGTTCATTGTCAAGTTCAAAGTCTCTTATCTCAACAGCTGTTTAATGGTTGTTTTTATACGAATGGTTGGGTTCCGGCTTCCATGAAAAAGCCAGTCTAGAAACAAAAAATAACAGACGAACTGTTGATATTGTTTTTTATTTAACTGAAACCATTGTTTATTGTTAACACATCATATTCAAAGCAGGTAGTCCTCTATCAGTGCTGAAAATTTCATTACGATTCGTTTTGTTCCAAACAAGTTACACGTGATGGAAGCCTCGAGACGAAATTAATTTTGGACACCCACGTCAAAATACCGACGTGGTTTTGTTCAAAAATCGCGAAATCTTTAAAGATGATCAAAGTCGACCGTGTGCAGTGTTCTCAAACGTTTCCGTGAGATGCATACTATCAATCGGCAGGTTCATACAATGCGTGATAATGGACCTAAGGATCGGAAACAGGCATTTACAGGGTGACAAAAAAAATCCGGTCACACAGGAAAACCTCAATATCTCAAGAAATAAGAAGGAAATCTGAATCTGGCTTTCATAGCTTTATTACAGTAACGTCATAAAGATACTTCACAGACGATACTTCGGAATTACACCACCTTTATCTGAACGAACCAGCTTCAGACGTCTCGGAAAGTCGTCGCAAGCGGCGCGCACCTGCTCCATCGGCATCTCGTCCCAGATTTTCATGATAACTCGCTTGAATTGCACCAAATTTGCTATTTTCATAGTCGTTCAGCTTCGACAATCATGTATCCCCACACGAAACAATCCAGTGGATTCAGATCCGGAGTCGGCGGAGGCCATTCATTCTTCGAAATGAAATCGGTCAAGTTTTTCTCACAAAACACCTGAACAACCTTTGCGGTGAGGGATGCTGCGCCATCTGTCAGGAAGCAAGACTGACGTCTTGTTTTGGAACCGGGAAACGTTTCAGCTTGTCCGCAGAAGCTTGCTGGAGGCTCACACTCCAAACTCGATCATTTTGGCGATTGACTGTTTGCTCCAAAACGAACTGCTTCTTGTCCGAAAAAAGCCCTCGTCATCTGCGCGCCAACCCGAGCAGCGATAACAGCTGCCCTTAACTCTGCCATGGCTCACAACTCAATGTAAACAAACTGCACAGAAACGAAACTCTGCCACTGTTGGGCAGCAAGGTTAGCCCTTTCATTTGACATATAGAAGGCACCAGAGAGATGCAACGTGTAGGCGACCCCAAAAAAGTGTGACCGGACTTTTTTGTCACCCTGTAAAGGTGTTGATGAACGATCAAGGCAAACCCAGGGCAGTACACTATGACATCGCCAAGGAATTCAATGCCGACCGATGCATTGTCAGAAAGGATTCGTCTGCGCGAAGGAATACGAACTTATCGGGCCCAGTAAGCCAAGGTTCCGCAATTCGCTCGCGATAGCTTCTATCTATACACTTTTCTCATAGCACCCTCAGGCAGCGTTGGTTAGCCCCTGCCTTTGCTGTACGAACCGAGGAAATGCTGTGCGACATTTCATTTTCAAATTATCAAAGCGGGCCTTCCGTTTTCTTGTTAACGGATGAGGGGAAGGCTCTGCCCAAAACACAAATTGATGGACGACTCACAACAGAATTTTCCGTCTGATGCATAGTTGCTAAGCGATCTTAGAAGGGGAAATTACTCTATGTATTATTCAGCAGTGAAACATTCGGAAGTGAACTGCTCAAAATGTATCGCTTATATACCAATCGTAGACGCCGGGTAAAGCGGGAATGTTTGGGGGGTAAAAAATGTATACCTCTCCTGCTAAAAGCTACAAGCAATTCTGACTAAAGATTGCTGCGACAATCAGGAAAACAAAAACAGCTCGGATAGTCTGCTCGTGAATAGTTCACCAAGGATGCGCTCAACAATGATCAGCGACAACTAGAATTTTGAATGTTGCAGATCACCATTGAGTGTCTTCGTTGTTGATACAATATTGTTGCATTCGCTTGACTGCCTTATACAGGAAGATAGATGCAACATACGCCTTCCCCTTTGGCTGAAAAGTGGCAAACTTGATTGCAGCAGGAAGGAAAAATAAAATTTTTGTTCCTATGATGAGTCGGCTCGCTTGGTGATTAGAGGAAATGAGCGAATTTCGGATCCTTGCAGTAAGCAACCAAACCGGACATTGAAGATGAATGTAGAAGCCAAAGGACGGGTCCAAAAGTTACACAACAAGGTTCTAACGAAGTACGGCGGATGCATCCTCATGGATGGTGAAACGTACATGAAGATGGATTTTGGGCGGCTTCCTGGCCAAAAATTTAACAAAGCCACACTGGTCGGGGTGATATCCCCGCCAAGTTCAAATACATTTTTGCCGATAAGTTTGCAAGAAAATGTTTGATCTGGCAAGGTATTTGCAGCTGCGGATGAAAAACCCCGGTTTTTGTGAATAACAAGACCATGGACTACAAAGAGGAGTGCCTGAAAAACTTTTTTTTTTTTCGTACATTAGATCTCACAAAGGACCAGTACAGTTTTCGCCAGATTTGGCAAGCTACCACTACAGCAAAGAGGTTGTATAGTGATATCGGGCCAACGGGTGGATTTTGTCGAAAAGGACATCAACCCACCCCACTGCCCTCAATTCTGCCATATCGAAAAATTTTGGGCAATTGTCAAGCAGAAGATGAGGCTCGGGATGCAACAGAGATGAAGAGATTGTGGAACAAAATGGCCGCTGAGGTCAGCGAATAGGGTGTTCAAACTATGCTGAGTGGTTCTCGACAAAAAGCTCGGAAATTCATCAAAACAACATCACATTTTTTTATTATTTTTCCTTTAAAGTGCAATAAAAACCCTACATTTTAAGTGTAAAACATTTTTATTTCGTCTACATAGCTCCGAGATAGACCCTTTTTAATGCGTCTAACTCTAACTCTAACGTGATTTAACGTGATCCATAATTTATCTATGAATTTTTTTAACATCATAAGTAAGTTTTTTTTAAATTTACAGTACAAATATCATGCGCAGTTTGCTTTAAATATCTTGATATTTTTTTAAACTAAAGAAGTTCGTAGAATCTCTTATTCCAAAATTTTAAATGATTAAAAAATTTCAAAATGTCAAAACTGCGATAATTGTTATCCTTAAAACTTTTTCTTTGACGATTCCCAACAAAGTTCGAACCAATTTGAATAATTTATTCAATTTAGCAATTTCGATCAGATTTGACAATAATGTCAGTTTATTTAATTAAGCTTTTTTTTCAACTAAACCCTCAACAGTCCCTGAAATTTGCTAAAAAATTGCAAATTGACAAAAAGTTTGTAAAACAGCTACCTCTAAAAATTGTTTAAAAATTCTGTGTTTTTTTAAACTCTAAAGTTGCCGAAAGGTGTCAATTTTCGTCAACTTTTCAATCTTCGTTTCAAAATTTACCTCTTATAACTTAAATAAATTTTACGGTTCACTGATTGAAAAGTACTGTTGCTTGTCAATTTTGACAATTTTGAAAATTTTGACAATTTTGACAATTTTGACAATTTTGACATTTTGACAATTTTGACAATTTTGACTATTTTGACAATTTTAACAATGTTGACAATTTTGTCAATTTTGTCAATTTTCTAAATTTTCTCAATTTTGTCAATTTTGTCAATTTTATCAATTTTGTCAATTTTGTCAATTTTGTCAATTTTGTCAATTTTGTCAATTTTGTCAATTTTGTCAATTTTGTCAATTTTCTCAATTTTCTCAATTTTCTCAATTTTGTCAATTTTGTCAATTTTGTCAATTTTGTCAATTTTGTCAATTTGGACAATTTTGTCAATTTTGTCAATTTTGTCAATTTTTTCAATTTTGACAATTTTGTCAATCTGTCAAATTTATTAGTTTTTGGCAATTTTGTCGTCTTGTCAATTAATTGTTTTATACAATGTATTAATTTGTTTCTTCTGTGGATTTTTATAACCAAATTAAATTTTGTTCGGATAGATTTTTGCAGTTTAACTGTAGTTTAAAAAAAAATTTAGCTAGCGTGCAGTACGTCACTAAAGCCCTCTCCAAAGTGGTAGGTAATAAAAGTCGAATGTTTCTTGGAAGCAGCCCAATAAATAACACAAATAGTTCCGTTCGACCGCATACTTCTTTGCCAGCAGCCCCGTTCATGGCCACAGATCCCGGTTCTTGCTTGAGCACGCAATCAATCCTCCATAAAATGCGGAAACAATGCATGTCACAGTTTTTTTTCCTACTTTCGTGTGGCCAGTTTTATCAAACGAAGTTAAACAATATTGCACCTTGGAATCCACAAGCATTTATTATAATTTTGCAATTTGACACTTTTTTCAGGTTTTTGAGAATATCTAAAATTTTATTTAAATTCGTTTCAGAAATGTTATAAATATGACAAAGTTTCACCTTTAATAATTTGTTAAACTGAAGTGATACCAAAAAAAAAATCACTGTCAATCAACCACATTCCTATTTGGATTATGATGGCGGTTTAATAATTTATTAATATTCCAATTCATATCACAGACAAACATCGCACCACACCTCCATTAGATCGACCAGCCAGCAGGCTCATCAGCAAAAAAGCTGGAGCAGCAAAGTGACATCATGAGCTTGATGAGCGAATTAAATATTAATAGAATTGGCTTGGATGACCACTTTCGGCCGGCACGTAGACGAGAAGGAATCGATAAAACTACGTTGGAATATGCCGAAGAGAACCAATTTTCGGAAAAGTGGTTGGCGTGATCGACTATCGTATCAACCGTTTTGGATATCACGAAACATAAGCCGACCCGGTTCTCGAATCGATTTGATCCGGAACACGAGCTGTTGGATTAGCACTTTTAAAGTTTGCTTCCTTAAGGCTGGAATTATTTTAAGACATCAGCATCGCTTGATTCGAAAAAATTCAGTTCAGTTAATTTTTAATTTTTCTCTTCTAAACGTCGGTTCGCATCAGAGGTGCCAAATGTCCTGATTTTTCAGGTTTGTCTCGATTTTCGAAAGACCGTCCTGATTTTAGATTCAGTGACTCTGACTATATGCCCTATGTTGATCTACAATGAAGATATCCACGTCAACAAATTATCTCACCTGACAGTTGACATATCAATAACCAAATCTTACTATTCACGAAGAGTACATACCTGTAAAAAAAGAAAAAAAGAAAATCAGACATTAGCACATAATTTATAATGGCGATAGCTAAGTGGATTAACTGGCTTCGATACTAATTGAGCGTTTGCAGATGAAATCTAATTACACACGCAAAGCCTACTTGTTCGTCGATTAAAAAGTATCAATTAGGCCTAGTTGCTTGCTGATATCCATTCGATAATAAAGTCAAAGACAATAAAATATACGGGCTTTGGGTGGTTTTCACCACTATTCACTTCTCTCGACTCGACTGGTTCCGTATAAAATTATCGTCTGCACTTGAAAAAACAAAGACATAACTAAATGCTTCTTAAGCCTACAGGGTGGTTCATCTGATTCAGAAAAAAATATTTTCAAAAATATGGCTCTGTCGTCCTGTTTATTTTAAAATCGCAATTCTGGAAATTAAAACAACCTTCAAAATAAACTTTATGACGGTTAGATAACTCCTTTCTCAAAAAGTCTTAAGTCTAAACTAATGATGAGGAGCGTCTAAACTAAAAGTGAACCACCTTTAGTGGATCGAAAGATGGCAACATTATTCAATAGTACGTATCGTCCAACGATGATGATGGGTTTGTGATTTACGATCTATGTTGCTGTAACATTTCCTCAATAAAAGAAAAGAGCTGTTAAGAGCGAGTGGCATAGCGAATGCATTTGAAAGCTTTTAAGCCGTTTTAATCTATCAATGTGGGTCAAAGCATAATAAGTGATATCTTTTTCATCAATAGACGAAAGTTTTTTTTTAATTTGGTCATTTTTGTCATTTTTGTCATTTTTGTCATTTTTGTCATTTTTGTCATTTTTGTCATTTTTGTCATTTATGTCATTTTTGTCATTTTTGTCATTTTTGTCATTTTTGTCATTTTTGTCATTCTTGTCATTTTTGTCATTTTTGTCATTTTTGTCATTTTTATCATTTTTATCATTTTTGTCATTTTTGTCATTTTTGTCATTTTTTTCATTTTTGTCATTTTGGGAAATTTTTGTAATTTTTTGTGATTTTAAACTTTTGTCATTTTTTTATTTTTGTCATTTTTGTCATTTTTGTCATTTTTGTCATTTTTGTCATTTTTGTCATTTTTGTCATTTTTGTCATTTTTGTCATTTTTGTCATTTTTGTCATTTTTGTCATTTTTGTCATTTTTGTCATTTTTGTCATTTTTGTCATTTTTGTCATTTTTGTCATTTTTGTCATTTTTGTCATTTTTGTCATTTTTGTCATTTTTGTCATTTTTGTCATTTTTGTCATTTTTGTCATTTTTGTCATTTTTGTCATTTTTGTCATTTTTGTCATTTTTGTCATTTTTGTCATTTTTGTCATTTTTGTCATTTTTGTCATTTTTGTCATTTTTGTCATTTTTGTCATTTTTGTCATTTTTGTCATTTTTGTCATTTTTGTCATTTTTGTCATTTTTGTCATTTTTGTCATTTTTGTCATTTTTGTCATTTTTGTCATTTTTGTCATTTTTGTCATTTTTGTCATTTTTGTCATTTTTGTCATTTTTGTCATTTTTGTCATTTTTGTCATTTTTGTCATTTTTGTCATTTTTGTCATTTTTGTCATTTTTGTCATTTTTGTCATTTTTGTCATTTTTGACATTCTTGTCATTTTTGTCATTTTTGTCAATTTTGCCATTTTTGTCATTTTTGTCGTTTTTGTCATTTTTGTCATTTTTGTCATTTTTGTCGTTTTTGTCATTTTTGTCATTTTTGTCATTTTTACATTTTTGCCATTTTTGTCATTTTTGTCATTTTTATCATTTTTGTAATTTTTGTCATTTTTGTCATTTTTTTTCGTTTTTGTCATTTTGGGAAATTTTTGTAATTTTTTGTGATTTTAAACTTTTGTCATTTTTTTTATTTTTGTCATTTTTGTCATTTTTGTCATTTTTGTCATTTTTGTCATTTTTGTCATTTTTGTCATTTTTGTCATTTTTGTCATTTTTGTCATTTTTGTCATTTTTGTCATTTTTGTCATTTTTGTCATTTTTGTCATTTTTGTCATTTTTGTCGTATTTGTCATATTTGTCATCTTGTCATCTTGTCATTTTTGTCATTTTTGTCAGTTTTGTCATTTTTGTCATTTTTGTCATTTTTGTCATTTTTGTCATTTTTGTCATTTTTGTCATTTTTGTCATTTTTGTCATTTTTGTCATTTTTGTCATTCTTGTCATTTTTGTCATTTTTATCATTTTTGTCAATTTTGCCATTTTTGTCATTTTTGTCGTTTTTGTCATTTTTGTCATTTTTATCATTTTTGTCAATTTTGTCATTTTTGTCATTTTTGTCGTTTTTGTCATTTTTGTCATTTTTGTCATTTTTACATTTTTGCCATATTTGTCATTTTTGTCATTTTTGTCATTTTTGTCATTTTTATCATTTTTGTAATTTTTGTCATTTTTGTCATTTTTTTTCGTTTTTGTCATTTTGGGAAATTTTTGTAATTTTTTGTGATTTTTGTCATTTTTGTCATTTTTGTCATTTTTGTCATTTTTGTCATTTTTGTCATTTTTGTCATTTTTGTCATTTTTGTCATTTTTGTCATTTTTGTCATTTTTGTCATTTTTGTCATTTTTGTCATTTTTGTCATTTTTGTCATTTTTGTCATTTTTGTCATTTTTGTCATTTTTGTCATTTTTGTCATTTTTGTCATTTTTGTCATTTTTGTCATTTTTGTCATTTTTGTCATTTTTGTCATTTTTGTCGTATTTGTCATTTTTGTCATCTTGTCATTTTTGTCATTTTTGTCATTTTTGTCAGTTTTGTCATTTTTGTCATTTTTGTCATTTTTGTCATTTTTGTCATTTTTGTCATTTTTGTCATTTTTGTCATTTTTGTCATTTTTGTCATTTTTGTCATTTTTGTCATTTTTATCATTTTTGTCATTTTTGTCATTTTTATCATTTTTGTCATTTTTGTTATTTTTACATTTTTGTCATTTTTGTCATTTTTATCATTTTTGTAATTTTTGTCATTTTTTTCATTTTGGGAATTTTTTGTAATTTTTTGTGATTTTAAACTTTTGTCTTTTTTTATTTTTGTCCTTTTTTGTCATTTTGTCATTTTTGTCATTTTTATCATTTTTGTCATTTTTGTCATTTTTGACATTTTTGTCAAATTTGTCATTTTTGTCATGTTTGTCATTTTTGTCATTGTTGTCATTTTTGTCATTTTTGTCATTTTTGTCATTTTTGTCATTTTTGTCATTTTTGTCATTTTTGTCATTTTTGTCATTTTTGTCATTTTTGTCATTTTTGTCATTTTTGTCATTTTTGTCTTTTTTGACATTTTTGTCATTTTTGTCATTTTTGTCATTTTTGTCATTTTTGTCATTTTTGTCATTTTTGTCATTTTTGTCATTTTTGTCATTTTTGTCATTTTAGCAATTTTTGTCATTTTTGTCATTTTTGTCATTTTTGTCATTTTAGCAATTTTTGTCATTTTTGTCATTTCTAGTCTCTTATGACCTTCTTTGTCATTTTTGGTCTTTTATGACGTTTTTTGGCATCCTCGCAATTTTTGCAAATTTGTAATTTTTTTTCATTTCTAACAATGATTTTCCTTTTTTTTCATCTTTTTCATTTTTACTTTTTCTTTCAGTTGTTTTTATAATTGTGGTTTTTCCATTGTTTCTTTTTCTATTTCGTTCAAATTACTTTATTTTCTATATACTTCGTAATGTTGTCACTTTTTTTACCAATCAGATTCATCCAAACTTTGTTCTCGAATTGAAAAAAGGCTTAAGCTAAACTATCAGTGTGTGGTCAACGTCAAATATATAGCTATGCATCGGGAAAAAAAACTTCATCACGTGCCTCGAATGTTATCGTAATTATGTCGTTTACAGGAACGTGCCTCAAATAGCTGGTATCTTATAAATAAAAATACCACAACAAAAGAACACCACTTTCAATATCATGTTTGTTGACACACGATAAACGCGGCACAAAGTAGAATGGCGATAAAAACAAACATACGACCAACATATGTATGTCCCATGTAGTAAGTATGTTGGGCAGCTGAAGGGATTTTCTTTTCATTTCTTTACGGTTCGATTCCACAGCCGTCAGTCGTTGTTTGTAGTTATCTAGAGCAAAACAACGCGACAACCTTAGCAGATTTGTAAAGAAGGAATGTCTAAGTTGTTAAGCAATTATCACCCAAGCGAAACGGTGCACCCAAACAAAGAACCTATAGTTAGTGTGTAACATAATATATCTTCATTATAGTAGGTTCTATGAATGGAAAGGTTACTAACCCAACAAAAGAGATAGATTTTCACTACCTTCAAATTTACTTAGCATATCTGAAAGATTCACTGGAACAAACAGCTCTAAATTGAATAAACTTTCCAAAGAGCTCCGAAGAAAACATCAAAATGGGTAAATAACCCACTGAGTACTGATCAAAAGTTAATCGAAAAAAACGAAGCGGGAAAATACACGTGTAATCTCACATCCCTGAAGCCGACATCAAGAATTAGAAAAGAAAAAATAAACAAACCGAGCACATGGATTAAATTTCCCATCAACCAGGAAATGAGATCCACTTTTGTGTTTTGCCTTCAACTACCTAGCCCAATTTATTCTGGTCTCGTCTTTCTATTTCTCGCACTCTGGAACATCGGTGAGCGGAACACACTTTTACTTTCGAGACTTTGAAATTAGTTACTGTTTTGTTGCCTACTGAAGGTTTTCTTTTTAGTTGTTAGTAGTCTCCTTATTGTCTAGCAAATTAAGGTGTACAATTCTGTGTCGAATGCTCCGGTGAACGTGTAGTTTTAGGTTGAACTCAATTTTCTATATGAACTATTGTTGACAATGAACTGAATAAGACGCAACTGTTCAGTGACCAGAATATTTTGATGATCCCTGACATCCAGGGTAAAAACGGATTGAAATTTACGTGTCAACATTTGAAAGAATCGAGACGCACTTATTGTTCAAATTGCATTCGAAATGAATTCGTGATTGAAACTTATTGAAGAGAATTTAACATTTGTCTAATGTTCAAAAGTATAATTTGAAACATATTTTTTTTTAAATGGTGACCATAAAAAAAGATTGACAAGATCCCACGCCAATTCTTAATGAGTCAGGACAGTGTACGCCGAAAAATCGAGCCTTAATTTGAAGAAATGTAGGACGTGCGGTTTTTGAAAGTGTTAAATAGTGTCTCAGTTCCATGAAGAAAATTGGAAAGGAAGGGAAAAGCAAAAATGAAGTTGAAGTTGTTTAATTTATGGGTGGAGCTGAATCCTGACCCACACATGGGGGAGGGTGGGATCTGAGTTCTCCGATAAAAAAGGTGATTTGCTGCTCTGGTCAGAAAAGTGAAGGAAATGAAAAAAAAGCAGTGCAGATGGTGTTTAGTGATTGAATGGATTGGAAAGAGTATGCAAAATCCTCAACTGAAAGGTAAGCCCAGTGAGATAAAAGTGGTAAGATCAAAGGTAGCCAATTTTTCATAAAACTGTGAGGGTAAGATTAATCATATTTGAATAATCAATCAACTGCAAACTGGCCAGGTATACACACGGATGTCGGAATACCTGTTGTAAATTTATTAAGATTTTATTTAATAAATATTAAACTGGTGTTGGAGATGATTGAAATATTCTTCCAGAATTAAAACATACAGTAACACGACAAACACACATTTCATAAGAGTCATGTCCGTAGGAACGGGGGGGGGGGGGGGGTTTTGGGGGTTAAACCCCCCCCCCCATGAAGGTCCAAAAATGCCTAGAGAATTTTTTTTGGTTGAACATAAAATTTGAAATTTTTAATCGCATTTTGATGAACAACTTAAATGATTCATGAGCAACAATAGTGTAATAATCTCGACTCCAAAAACTCAAAATCTCATTCCAGGACCACAATTCTACATTAGTTTTTCAAAAAAATTCTCATTTGTTGAATCCCAATGAAGTTAGACTAAGCTTACCAGATTGTCCGTATTTTGACCAGAATTTCTCAATCTATTTGCAAAATCAAACGAAAATTTCAATTGAGTCATAAGAATTCTGTATCTTGCGTTCAAGTATTTTTTTTAAACAAATATTGCCAAAATAATCATAAACGATTTTTTTGGAAACCTTAAATTTGATTCTGAATCGGCTGATGTGTTTCAATTAAATAAAAACAGTTTTCCACGTATTTTTTTTTATTTTAATGAAATAATTCTGAAACTCGCCTGCATATTGGACGAATTTTAGGGAAAATTATTAAACAATATGCCCTAACTTCGCAAGATTTGGAAATAAAATTGCCTAGATTTGCCCTCCCCGGATACTAGTGGAAAAAAATGTAGCAAGTATCACGTTTATTGTTCTAGATTTTCAGTTGTATCATCTTTGGTATAGAATCCTGCTTCGAACCTTGGTGATGCATTTCAATCTAAAATATGATGAATTTTCAAGATTTGAAACTCATAATTTTGGAACATGAAAAGAAAATATAAAAATTTCAAACCATTTTTAAAATTTGGATCTGAAATTTTTATCCTGATTGTTAAGCAAAGTTTAAAAATAAGAAAGTTCAGAATTGAAAAATGTGAAATAATATCATCATTGAAAATGTTTTTAAAATTAACAAGTTCAATTGAGAATAAATAAATAATTGAAAAAAATCTATTGAAAACCATAAATTCAGAATCGAATAAAATATTTCTTGTTAAGGGTTCTGGTACAAATTTCGCTCTTTGGTTTCAAATTCATAGTAATTGTTATCTGAAATTTAGATTAAGGTTTTGATTTTGGGTTAAAAATGCAGATTTCAGACTAGGAAGTAAAATCCCAGGTTTGTATCCAGATTTAGCTCAAATTCAAATTTTAGAATCAATATTAAAATATCAATGTTTAAATTTCATTAAGTATTCAAATTGGAGGAAATTGCAGTTTCATAACTTTGATTCTTGGATTTAAAAAACATTAAAATTCAATCAAAGTCAGTTTGAAAACAAACCTGATGAAAATCACATACAAAAAATTAGATCTGGATTCATTTCAAAGAATTTGTTTTTTCAAAAATCTAGATTTAAATTTTTACAGGATCACAAGATTATAATTATGAAATATAAAAAAATAATGATAATTTTTGAACTTGTTTTTTTATCCTCAGGTAAAAATTCAGCTGAAAATTTTATTAAAGATTATTTACATATTTATGTTTTGACCGTGATTGATGTTTTATAGTAATATTGGCTATTTTTCGGTCTAGGGATTCAATCAAACAACTTAGTTTTCGAAATGCCCGACGTTTCGACCATTTTTGGTGGGCTTTCTCAAGGGAATTATCTGTCCGTTGTTATAGTCAATTTAGTTTGTGTCCAACGTTTAGGAGTCCAGTGTTCGCTGCTCTTGGATTTTATTGGTGAAAAATAAAATTTTTCCATATTCTATGGTCGCACTTCAACTTCAACCTACTTTTTAAATTCAGTAGAAGTGCGACCATAGAATATCTGATGAAAAATTATTTTTTTTCACCGATAAAATCAAAGAGCAGCGAACACTGGACTCCTAAACGTTGCATAAAACTAAATTGACTATAACAACGGACAGACAATTCCCTTGAGGAAGACCACCAAAAATAGTCGAAACGTCGGGCATTTCGAAAACTAAGTTGTTTGATTGAATCGCTAGACCGAAAAGTAGCCAATATTATTGCCGAAATTGCCCGTTTTAGACTTCTGTGCAAATAATTTCCACGCAGAAATATTTTCGCACTGACGCACACATAGACAATCCGTGTCAGTTTTTCAAATCAACCGGTGCTCGCTTCTGATTTTCGAATCACATTTCCAAACGGCATAATCGTTATTGTTTTGGTGAAAATTATTATGAAATGCGAACCAAGGAATTTAATAATGAAAATTGACCGATCAACAAATGAAAAAAACAAAAAACGAACAGAAAACAGAATGCATTCTGTACATTCCGGTACCAGAATGTGAGTGGAACAAATAAATCATGCATTATTCGGGCGTTTTTCGAATAACTGAAAAAAATCGACAATCGACAATACTATAAAATTATTTACATATGTTGCCGATTCTTCATTCTTCAAAATCAAAGGTTCTAACTTAAATCTTAAATTTTAATCGAGTTTACAAAAGTAAAAAATAAACCTTATTTGAACAGTGAAGCTAATTTTATACTTTTATTGCTATTTGATACATTTTCACCCATGCTTAAAATGGTTATGCTTGTGAATTGAAGAATTTGCTCCCTAATGTTAGTGAATAAAAAAGTTTTTTTTTTCTAAATGAAACGTTCAAAATCCATTTTTTTTTGTTTCGATTATGATAGTCGTTTCTACATCATTGTGCCACTAGCCACTTTTCTCAACAATACATTTGGCACACCAATCACTTATCTGGAACAACTACGTTCGATGCTTACTCTGGGCTCAAACTTACGGACATCAGCTCAGAAAACAACTGATTTACCAACTGAACTATATCACAAGTACCTATATTTTTTTAAGCTTCATTTAAAAAATGGCATCTTCTAGGACTAATTTTCGAAATTAAATAACTTTAAATGCAAAATAACTTTAAATGCAAAATAACTTTAACTTGAATCATTTGTACTTAGTACATATATGTACATTTTTCACTTGTGTATGTATTGTTCAAGCAAAAATGTCATCAAAACCCCCCCCCCCCCCCCCCATGAGTCGGTTCTTCCTACGGCCCTGATAAGAGTTCATACGAAGCCATGGTATCGGGTTTGTTTCACCCTTCATTTGATATTTGCTGAACCATTAATTTGAAGAATGTAGGGAGGAACATACCTTGATAATCCGGTGAATCCGTGCGCCCATGGTGGATTACCAACATACATACAACATATAGGACAGTGTACGCCGAAAAATGAAAATGTTAACAAAAATGAAAAAAAAAAAACGAAATGACAAAAAATTATAACAATGATTTTGTGTCATTTCTGTGCCCTTTATTTGTCATTTTTGAAATATTAGGTGTCAATTATGTAATATTATTGGTTCATTTTGTGAAAATTTTAAAATTAAAGTTTGTCATTGTTGTCATTTTTGTGTGATATTTGGGTCATTTTTATGCCATTTTTTAAATAAGTAGGTAAAAATTAATTAAAAAAATTTATTCACTTGTTTAGGCGGACTAAACAGATTGGCAAACTTGCAATAGGTATTTTTGAGTCAAACTTTAACGATTATTAGTATTTTGTGATGTCGTTGAATCGTTTTTGTATCGTTTTTTTTTTACTATTCGGCAAAAAGTCAGCAAAAGATTTGTAATCGAAGCTTCAAAAACTTCAAGGAAATTTGAGCGAATTAATACGAATGAACCTGCAAGAATGTGCAGAACAAAACAAATCCTAATCAAGTAATTGTTAAAATACAAACAGGTGCTTTTCAGCATTAAAAAGTTTTATTGAAAATCACTCTATGAGAAAGTTAAATTGGAATCTTTGCCCTGGTCGGAGAAATTTGACGTTTGAAGATTTTTTTTTCTTTTTTTATTCAGTCTTCCTCCCCTGGGTCAACAGATGGCTTTTTTAGCCATAAATTGGAAGGAATTTATTCTAAGAATCATGTCATTGTAGTCAATGTTTTAATTTAAAAACTGTGAAATTTCGTTATGACACATTGTTCACTGATTTCTCTGGTATTTTTATAGTTTATTGTTATTTTGCGTTATTTTCATTAGGATGCTTCTATTATTTCTCTTGCGAAACGCCGACTTGGCTCACTGATTCGGTGAGACCAAAAGCTATTTACCTATTGAAATATACGAAATCAAGAATAATAAGACATACATTCTTATACTTGATATGGGTTTCATATGTTCCCAATTAATGTAAAGTTTAAGCTGCTTGATGCCGAAAAAAACGTTCAAATATATCCAAAACAAACAATTATCACACCCAATGTCACCAAAAAATGTATGAAAATAATCATCATTGGCTAAAATCTTCTCACCGTAAACTCCAAATATCAAAATCAGTCGGTTTGAATTTTTAAAAATCATGTTCCAAATTTGCATGAATTTGGAACAAAGGCGTATAACGGTTGGGAATTTCGAAATCGATAACTGTGCTAAAAAAGCAATTTACACCACCGGTTCCAGACGGACTGTTTTAGCGTGGTCCAAAACCGTGTTTTGTGTACACCGTTGGGACTGGCAAGGCAATTATTATGAAGCTTGGTAGCATCCAGAACGAATTTTTTTTAGCAAGATTTATAAAAATAATCATGAAATGTGTTTTGAAAGCCTAAAATACGATTTAAAAACTTCTGATATTTAATTTATGATGAAAACAAGTTTTTTTTTCTTGATTTGTGTTGAGTAATTTCTAACCCGAATTTGCCCGCAAGGTTTCCGAAATGATATAAAAATCTACAATTTCACAAATTTTTGAGCAAATTTTCATCACAGGATCTGTGTCACAGAACACAGAATCTCGGAAATATTCACAGATTACACAGATTTTTTAAATTTTGTACGTATTTCCAAAATTTTATATTTTTCAAAGCGCCGATGTGGTCTAGCGGACAGGCTGGCGCGAGTCTGGTGTTGGTATGGCAGGCGTACTTGGTTCGATTCCCGGTATCGGCAAGAAAACTTTTGGGTTCCCATAAGTGGCAGATAGGTAAGATGTGTTCCACTGATAACTGATTATATAATAAGAATGTTCAATCAGTTGCCAGCTAGCCAGATATATACACGGAAGCCGGAATACCTGTAAGTAAACTAGCCCACCTGGTTGACTCGTTCTTCCAAAATATACCTACATCAACACGATAAATACACTCCACAACAGTTCATACGGGGCCATGGGGTCCGGGTATGTGTACGCGTTGCATTGGAGATTATTCGAACTTAAAAATCTAAAGAATGCACGTGGACACATACTTAGGCAGAAACTGCGGTGAATCCGTGCACCCACCGTGTCTACTTCCGGAGGTGGCGTAGGCGGAAATTTCAACAAAGTGAGTAACGAAAACAGCTTTAAATAGAGAAAAATTAAGAGTCGCGAGGATTGCTGAAAAAATTTGTGTGCTTTCACGGGGATCGAAAAAACTTCTTTAAATGAAAAACGCATCAAAAACTTTAAAAAAAATCAGCAAATCACAGAGATAAATGGAAAAATATTGACCCGCTCCGAGTCATATATCAAGTAAATGAAGTGGACAGCTTGAAACTGCAAAAAAGCTATTTAGTCGATATAACAGCCTTAAATAAGAGAAAACTTCGAAAGGACTGTTGGTAATTTGCGAGCATTTAAAGGGGGTTAAGAAGATAACTTGAAAAAGTGAAAAAAGGCATGTCAGTTTGAATGCTTTAAAATGTGTGCTCTCATCATTTTTGCATTTTTTTTTCTTGATAAACTTTGTAAAATTTTTCGGATTTGTCCATTTTTTTTTTTGTTTGCTTGGAAAAATGATCAAAGGATCAAACATTTGATCATCGCTTAAAATCAATTTGTTCCGGCCTCAAATTGTTCCTACCAACAACCGTTTTATCATCTCGTACCAATAGAGAGATACCAATGTTTAAAAATCCGACAAGCCCAAATGATTGATGGCTCACGGAATGTCGATTCTCCCAACTAACAAGTTGTTAGCGATAGCGGGAGTAAAAAAAAATTGCACGACAATCCTGACCCACGACGACGACGAATCACTGCTGCTGACATCAGCTGTTGCTGTTTTTTTGCAAAAAATATCTGTTCAATATTTGTAATTCATTCATATACCTACCTACAGTCTGTCACATGTGGTTGAATGGAGTTCGTTCGATTGGGTTGACTAACCAGTTTCGCGTTTCGGGGTTCGCGCGCGCTTTCCGATAAAGGCGTCTAATGATATCATCGAAACAGCCGGGTAGGCACTCGATGAATGACAGCAAAAGACAAGAGTGCGCTTAAAAAGCTATTGACACGAAATGTCTCGGAACCTCGCGGGTGACTCATCGCGGATCCTGGAGCTGATTTTTTAAACATGTTACTGTTCAAAAGAAGTTCGTTCGACTTGGTAGTTTGGCCTTTTGGGGTTCAATGGGTTGGTACGATCCACCATTCGAAGGTTCTGGTTGTCCGGGTTGTGGTCAATCAAACAACTACAACGACAAAGTAGGCAACGAACCTCGGACCGGTACAAGTCGAGTAAGACTTTATAGTTTTTTATTTTGTTTGTTTCTTTTAGACAAACCAACCAGCAGGCCCTGCCTACTGAGGTGGGCTCAGTGAGCTGTGTTACTATTAAATGTCATTGCATCCAAGCGGCAACCATTAATCATTTCGCTCATATAGTAGTACTAACCATAGTATACCTTATTGATTTCGATTTTTCTTTCGACTTTTCGACCATTATCCTCCAGCAGAAGCTGAAGAAAGACAGGAAAACACAGACAGAAATAAGCCGGGCAGTTGGATCGATTTCCTACTTCTTCTTTGTGTTGCTATTTTCGATAACATTCGGTCAGATGTTTTGCAATTTACTGACTGATGTGGAGTGTACCTGTATGTATGTTGTGCTACTTTGTGAGGACAGACGTATAAAATGTACAATGTAAAGTTGTTGTTTTTACGATACACTACACTTTTTTCACTTCTTTCATGCGTGCAAGCGATATTTAAGGGATACTTATTTAAGGGTAAATAAGAGTCACTATTATTGCCTTTCACCTGTAGATAACTGACTATGCTATGAGTCATTAATAGTTCAGCTGTTGAAAGCCTTTGAAAAACGAGATCTCGAAGTGACCGAAATTGATGTGCTACATATTGCTTGTGACCTGACACACGGATTTTCATAGGTCAAGAAGAAAATTTTAAAATTGCATCAGCTGTAGGAACAAGCGAAAAGGACCAAATGGAAAATGGGATTTTTTAAGCCTAGTTTTACAATGTTATGCTTTCCACGGTTTTTGAAGCATCAGCCTATAGATCAATTTTTTTTATCATTAACCGTAAATGCAAAGAATAACTGTTGTTTTCAAACAACAAAACCTTAATCAAATAATGTTAATATATTTATTTCCAAAACGCGTGTATATTTGTAAATCAATCGATCACAAAATTTGAGCTGTTGCTGGAGAAAAATCAAGATTCTCATTTACAAAATAGTAGTTTTTTGATTGCTTTGATTGTTTTGTTATTGAATAACGTAGCCCTCGTCCAATCATATGTGAAAAATGTTCAGTTGGAATTTCAAAAATCGTATTTGAATTATTTAACAAATTCGAAAAATTATTAAATCTTTTACGCGTAACAATGTGAAAATATTGGAAAAACCATCATTCTCAGTAATCTAAGCTTTAGCAAGCATTGATGAATAATCTACAATGTATTGAGTTTTATTATTCATTGAATTGGGTGTACAATACAAGAAGAATCACATGTGACTTAAAATGAGATTTTTAAACTTTCCAGATGCATAAAATTCTGAAGACACGTTCGCACTAATGACTTATGCGGCCCTTGGAGCCAAACGAGTATAAGTGCATAAAATCTTATTTTGAGAAAACACGCTTTCAAAATGATGTGTTTGGCAGTTTTCCATATATTTTTCGAAAATTTGTATTTTTCTATCGAATTTAAAAGTACCTAAGCATAAAATTTCTATAGCTTGATAATTTTAAGAAAATTTGTATCCCTTTACTTGGTTATCTGAAAAGCAAGAAGAAATTAGAAATATTCTGCTTGTGTTAATATGTTCAAATTTTTCACTATAACAACATCCAAAGTATTTATTCAAGCTTGATATGGATTTTGAATTTTCTTGGCCCGATATTTGCCCACGCATTAAAATTGATATAAAATTACATCATGTTAGAAGAGTTGACGATCAAGAAGAGAATCAGTGTACTTAATGGTTATCAGAATTTTTTTTTAAATATCCATAAGTTAGAAAAAACTTCTATGATTTTTAAGTTATTTTCGTAAAACTTTTGTTCGTAGATCATTTATTTATTTGTTTTGTTTATTAAAAATAAACAGGATAACCTCTTAATGCGGCTAATTCAAACTCTGAAATTTTGAAAATTTGAAGGTTTTAGCTCTTCTGACTCAACAGGTTGTCGCTACAGTAAATTATATCCTACAATAAATAATACATCTCTTTCTCCCAATTATTGAATCAGGAATATATTTGAGAAGGTTCCAGCTAATCAAACATTAGGTTTGATTTTGATACCTATATTTTCTTCACGTTAAAAAAAATGTTACGGATTAATTTTCTTAACTTTGTCGGAATTTGAATAAATAACAGTAACAATTAGTTTTCGAAGAAAGAAGATGTAGAATTAAAATAAAATATTTCTCATTTTCGTTTAGTACAAACGTCATGTTAAATTACAAGATAAATTATTTGTGAGGGACTTTATAAATATGCAATTTATAGAAAGCTTCATGTTAACTTGAAATAAATAAAACAAACTTTTTTAATAAACACTCCATAATTTTAATATTCTGGTAAAAATCAGTGATCATTTAAATTTAGAAAAAAAAATCAAGGAATGCGAAAAACAAATATTGAAAATCATTCCAAATTAAGAGTTTCCTAGAGCTTGGCTGAAAAAAAAATTGGGCAATCTAGAACGCTTACTTCAAATGAATTTATATAAATACAAATAATTCAATATTAATGCACGCACCTTCTTTCCGGTAATCAATTTTAAGAAAAACAACAAGAATGGAAAAAAAACTATTGTAGTTGCTAAAATTTGTGCAATCAGATACTGAGATTCTGTCTGTTGTCTTCTTCTAGATTTTAGGACAGATCTAATTCATTGAGATTTCCAAATCTTGTGTTGTCCCTCTAGATCCATGATTTTTCTGAGTATTGAGAACTCGAAATCATTTTCGAAGGTACTTAGACTTATTTGGTACCTTATTTCATTTTTTAATTACTAGGTTACTCAATAACTGATTCCGTGTTTTAAAAATCTAATCACTTTTTAGAATTTATGTTTTCAACTTTTGTCACATTGAGAAGAACTTTTTCAGAAAAGTTTTTGTTTTCAGTATTGGATCTGAAAAGAATCTATTTCTTAATTGAAAATTGTAAACGGCAAATTAGATCAAAACGTTTTCTGTGTTTGGAATTTATGAGTTTTAAATAAACATTTTGAAAAAGAATTATTCCATTTGGAAGTCTTGTTTTGGTTTTGATTGTAACTTTGATTTATGGTTTTGAATGATGCTCTTGAACTTTTATATCTGTACCTCCGTGGAATATTAGTTGAATTTTTTGGTTTAATTTTTTTTTAATTTTGGATTCTAAGTCTGAAATGTTAATGATACTTCGCAATTGTCAAGACGACTATTCTGCTTTCAAAGAAGCACTAATTATGACACACAATGATGAATTGAAAAACATTTATTTGTTTATCTTAGAATTTTTCCAAAACAGAGAATTTTAGTTGGTGATAGAGCTATTAAATAAATTGCGAATTAGATTTTGCATTTGACTCAGTAGGCTGTGCTCTAAAGTGATGGGGGTGTTGGTTTTTGTGTAGTAAAATTTCATTTTACCATAATCCAATTGGACCTTGGAATTTGATTCAAGAACAGGTCCCGAAAAATGTTCCCCAAGGAGCTCGTAGCACTATCCAAGAATATGAAAGGAATTTTGCCTTAGGAGTCCTCAATCTAATTTGAGGAGTTAGTGAGTCCGTTCCTTTTTATTTTATCACTGGTGATTTTTAAAACTATTGTGTAGTTTTTTTTTCATTTTTATTAAAGCATTAAAACCAGGTTCAAAACGTTACTTTTTGGTTGAAAGCAAAAGCTAGTCTAATTTAAATCTTTCAAGACATTATTTTATTTATTTACATAGTATTCCGTCTCACGACATAACTTGACGAACATAATTCCTAAAATTCACTCGGTCCATGGCAACCGTTTTCCAATTCCTCGGGCACCCCATGTTCGCCAGATCACGCTCCACTTGGTCTAACCACCTCGCTCGTTGCGCCCCCGCTCGTCTTGTTCCTACCGGATTCGTAGCGAACACCTGTGTTGCAGGACAGTCGTCCGGTATTCTCGCAACATGTCCCGCCCAGCGTATCCGGCCAGCCCTCACCACCTTCTCGATACTGGGTTCGCCGTAGAGTCGCGCGAGCTCGTGGTTCATCCTTCGCCTCCACACTCCGTTCTCCTGTACGCCGCCAAAGATGGTTCTTAACACTCGTAGCTCGAATACCCCGAGTGTACGCAGGTCCTCCTCGAGCAATATCCATGTCTCGTGCCCGTAGAGAACAACCGGTCTAATGAGCATCATATACAGGTTACACTTCGTGCGAGGGCTAAGTCTTCTCGACCGCAGTTGCTTGTGGAGTCCATAGTAGGCACGACTTCCGCTGATAATTCGCCTCCGGATCTCACGGCTGGTGTCATTGTCTGCAGTCACCAGTGAGCCGAGATAGACAAAGTCTTCGACTATCTCCAGCTCGTCGCCGTCGATCGTGACCTTGTTATTACTGGACAAGCGGGTTCGGTCGGTCTCGGATCCGCAGGCCAGCATGTACTTCGTCTTGGACGTATTAATCATCAACCCAATCCTTCCTGCTTCGCGTTTCAGTTTGCGGTAGATCTCCTCCACCGCCGCAGATGATCTGCCGACTATATCAATGTCATCGGCAAAGCAGATAAGTTGACTGGATCTGTTGAAAATCGTGCCCCGCATTTCGCCCACCGCTCGTCGAATAACACCTTCTAGCGCCACGTTGAACATCATGCAGGATAGACCATCACCTTGTCGAAGCCCCCTGCGCAAGGTTGCCGAAAAAAATTCTGTGTTTTTGAGAAAAAAAATTCTGAAATTCTGTGATTTTACCCAAAAATTCTGTGATGGTTTTCTGTGATGCTTTTTGCTTAAATTTCATAGAAAATTCATGATAAATGAGGTATTTTTTATATATTAGTTTGGCAAAATCATTTAAAATTACATATCTTATCATATTTTTTTAATTCAAAGTAAAAAAATCTTAATTTTATAATGGCTAAAAAATCATTTTTCTGGAAATCCATTAAAAACTCCAAAATTCTGTGAAATCTGTGAATTTTTCAAAATTCTGTGTTCTGTGACACAGATTCTGTGATAAAAATTTGCTCAAAATTCTGTGAAATTACAGATTTTTCTGTGATTTCGGCAACCTTGCCCCTGCGTGATTCGAATGAACTCGATAATTCACCCGAGATCCGCACACAGCACTGCGTTTCATCCATCGTCGCCTTGATCAGTCTGATCAGCTTCCCGGAAAAGCCGTTCTCGTTCAAGACATAAGATTCTAAAAACTCATTTCAAAGGATCTGTTTTAAAATTTCAAAGCAATTAAATTTGATCCATGATTTTGTCAAAAGGCGGTTATTCAAAATATGCTTTTTAATTTTTCAACATTCAAGAATTCAAGTTAGAAAATAACTAAATTAAGTTGCGACTTCATCGGTGAGGGTTAAAGAGTTGAAATGAAAGACGGATAGAAGATCAGAAGAAAATTCTAAGGTGGTGAAAAGATCGAAGAGCATTTGGAATAGAAGCTTGATCACATACTGAATTCTTTGTCCCGCACCAATTAACTGTATTGAAGAAGGAATTCGAAATGTATTTAGGTACCTTCATGAAAATTAAATTAATCAAAAAACTCTAAGAACATCGAATTATCCATTATTCAAAAAGTTGAATGAATCATTTCGGACTCAATGATTTAGGGTGAATGTGAGTAGTCAATAAAGCTAAGCTCAGCTAAATTGCGAGTTGAATTTGGCCAGCTCTTATAAGAGTTCACATTTTCGATTAGTTGATTAACTGTTTCGCGATGTTTGCACGTGATGGTTTAACAATTATTGTTTTAAGATACCTGAAATTGCTTTCTACGCGAAATAAAGGTTATTTGAAGGCAATATGTTGAACTCATTTTCAGTTCTTTCGTATCATCAATAATATATGAGTTATCTGAGATGACATATGGTAAAAAATCGATTCATAGGGGTCCCTTGAGAAAAATCGTCCCAGACCCCCCGATGGCTTAATTCGGCTCTGCTGCTGTTGCATGATTAAGGTTGCCAGAATTTTTTCAGCACGTATCCGGGCCGGAGAAACCGGGCAATTTTTATATAAAAACCTAGCAAAATCCGGGCATTCGATTTCCAATTGACTACCATAAATCCGGGCAATATCCGGGCAAATTTTGTCAAAACTCAGAAATTCCTCAACAAAAATCAAGAAAAAAAAATGAAAAACTAAATTTTCTTCATCAAAACACATCGATAGATTTTGAACCGTATTTTAGGCTTCCAAAAAATCTTTCATGATTATTTTTATAAAACTTGCTCAAAATATTTCGTTTTGGAGGTGTTTGTTGTTATTTTTTTTGTTTAGTTTGCCAAATAATGTGAATAAATCCGGGCAAAATCCGGTCATTTCTCAATGAAATGACTGTTTTCAAATTTAGTAACAAATATCCGGGCAAACCCGGATAAAACTGGGTAATCTGGCAACCTTATGCATGATGCCTCGTTTGACGGTACTTGGTTTATTAAGTGCGAAATAAATGCTAGCAATTTTTTAATATGGATAACCATATTAAGGAATAAACATTTTTAAATAAGGAAATCGATTCAACCTCAAAGTACAACACATACCAGAGGGACAGCTGCTGGCAGGCAAGACCTTTTGACCTAGTTTCTCCAATCGTCAATCGCCATCAGCACAGCTTGTTCCGATCCTCTTTGCAATTATTTCACTTTCTCGAATCGTCGAAAGTAACCGGAAGGAACGCAACGATGACATCGTAAATTGCCTCAGTACGCGCGAGCAGGTCTAATTGAAACGGCCAAAGGTGCTGTTGAGTTGACTGCGTTCAGTTCATCTCATCTCATCTGCCCAGCCAGAGTGAAGTTCAAACCCCTCAAATTAGTTTGAAAGCGAAATTTCCAGTTTTATGCTTCTGCCGAAAACTGGAATCCAAAACTTCGAAGGTTGGCAAGAGAGAAAGAAAGAAAAAAACACACCGGAAAACCAACCGGATCATGTAGTTATGCTCGTGAGGATTTTTTTGGTTCCACCGTTTTCACGGTTTTTTGGGAACAGTCACACCTGTACAATTTAGTACCTTTCTTTTTTGGTAATTTTATGTTTTCGGTAAACTCACCTATATAATTATTTATATAGTTTCACATTTACCCTCCCGAAGGTGGTATTTAAAACTTAGTGGCTGGTTTTGCAAGAAACGCGAAAGATGCTGCGGAAATCTGCTGAAAGAATTAATCAATTTGAAGAAAGAGAAGAAAAAAACTATAATGGCAAACGTCTAGTAAAGGTGGTTTCATGAACTCATGGTTTTAAGCTCTCGAGGCGGGGGGCTTGAACGCTTCTTAAGGGGGGCAAATGTTTTGTGCTTCTGCGTCAACTTTGGAAGTCGGCTGCAACGGAGAAAAAAACATACAACTAGGGGCATGTTTCAGCAAGTTGATCAGTCTGTCGTCAGCCGGCTAATTACTTACGGTATGGGTCGTGTGGTGTGACTACTGACTGGCAGGTTTGACATAGTTTTTGCCTGAATGCAGGTATTAAGAGCTCGTTTGGCAAATTTGGAACGAATGAGAACATACTACAAACTTTGGTGATTGAGTTTCGCTGAGGTTGGGTAGCCTTTGAAGTTATCTTTTTCTACACATTTCCGAACATTTATGATCAAGTTCAATTATGATCAATTATCGTTTTGGAGTGTGTATCATCTCTTCTAATTTTGGTATCATTATTTTTGTTAATCAAATACGGATAAACTTTTAACAGATCATACACAACGAAGCAACAAAATTAAAAAAAAATCGACATGCAAAGAATCTTATCCCTGATTTTGACTAGTTTAGGAGCGCTGAATCCAAGGAAACCACCATACAGAAAGAAAATTTTGTTCCAATTGTTTAGCTGCTACTATTGTTCGACCTATTCCAGAAAACAGTGATCAGGTTCTGTGAAAACTCTTCAGTTTTCTAAATTTTCTCTTCCGTGAATTTAATTGTAAAACACTAACTAACGTCACTAACAAGCACAGCCTACTCTTTTTCTCAAATGTAACCTTAGATATTTCTTAAAGCATAACTCAAAATGGTTTGAAGTCTTCTGCAAAGTTGTAAGATAAATTTCACCCTAACATTCAAACACGTTCTTCAGTGATGCCAGAAATAGTTACTAATTGTTCTTTTAGAATTTTTTTTATCATTGTATTTTTGAAATTAGAATATCTACGTTAATTCTTAATGCTTGATAAAATAAGGGGTAATCAATAGACTGGAAATCAGTGTTTGTGTATCATGTAGGTTGGTTAGTTCTCAAGTTATCAGTGATTGATTAAAACTAAAAACTACACCCAGAGAATAGGTTGTAAAACTCAAAGCCGATCGGAGCTAACACTTTGCCGAAAATGTGTTGAAACGTACATTGCACCAAAGATGATATGATTGCTTTCCCGATTACTGGCATAAAGACTCGAGCTCTCGAGCAAAATGATGCATAACCAATTTAAACAAATGTTCAAACGAAACAAGAAAAACATTCTATGGGATTCTTCCTATTGGATAATTAATCCCAGAAACAATCAAATAAAATGACAAAAAAAAACGTCGAAAAGTGAGAATCGAACACACAACAACATTCTTGTATCGTATTACCAATCCGACCACTTTACCAGTGTACTACCTAAGCCAGAAGGAGAACGGTGATAAATTGGAATACTATTTCCCCCACGACCAATCACCAAAAAAATCGAATGGCGCTAAATTTCTGGCGTTTGGCCTGTGATTTGGAATAGGAATTTGGAAACGAGAAATGGGCCTAAACAACCCCGGATAATCAAAATTGAGATTTTATTTTATCTTAACTGCAGGAAGGTGCTGCCATCTACGACTTGAAAGGGGAAAAAGTGAGGTTTACTGAAAAAATCAAAGTTTTGAACCATTCAAAATAAACCCAGAAAGTTTGTTTCATCATTTCGCTGAAAAAATGATTACCGTAAAACGGGGTATGATTGATCATTTTTCTGTTATGGGGAATGTGGCATGTTTCATATTTTTAAAGCTAGTACTGGACTCCTATTAACGTAAAACATGGAGGATACAGAATACATTCATAATATTTACAAACGCTAGTAATTGATAAACTAAGGCAGTTCGTGTGTTGAGGCCGAACAGCAATTAAAACCGAAAGATGGACTATGATGCTGCATAATAGACTGAGTCGATTTGGGGTCATATTTGAATTTCTCAAACCCTGGGGTCTAAAAAGCTTCTTCTTGGTCGAAAACTCATCCATGATTTTTTGTAGAATTTTTAAGTAACGTTTACATGAGTAAATTTGAACTTTTAGGTTGGTATGGGAAAATTGAATATTTTGTACTGAAAAATAAACATCATTTTTGATTCTTCTGTGGAACCAAGCCAGCTGATGGTTTTTGTGCCAATTTATAAAATTCCTAAAGGAAATTTTCCGCTGAATAACTTTGTCGAAGACCGTAACTTCGTATCTTATTAGGCAGAAAAGTTATTAGCTGTTTAATAGGAGTATGTCTTTTCGCATTGACAATCGATAAATTCCATTGACATCACTGCTTGAGCCTCGCGAAGTATTGCATGAAAAGTAGTCATGCAATACCTCGCTAGGCACCCTGCAGCGATGTCATTTGAATTTATTGTTTATCTATACGAAAAGACATACCCCTATTAAACAGCTAATAAATTTTTTTGCCTAATAAGATATGAGACTATGGTCTTCGACTAAGTTTTTCAAATTTCCTTTAAGAATTTTATAAATTGGCACCAAAACCATCAGCTGGCTCGGATCCACAGAAGAAACAAAAATGATGTTGACTTTTCAGTACAAAATATTCAATTTTCCCATACAAACCTAAAAGTTCAAATTTACTCATGTAAACGTTACTTAAAAATTCTGCAAAAAATCATGGATGAGTTTTGAACCAAAACGAAGCTTTTGAGACCCCAGGGTTTGAGAAATTCAAAAATAATCCCGAATCGACTCAGTCTACTGCATAAATTAATGGGCTAATTTTTTAACATTACTTATAAAATCTTAACTACAAAAAAAAAAGAAGTTTTGCCTTCATTCAATCCTCTAGGCCCTCGAACTATTCCCCTCTATTTTTTTCTTCAAACTTTAACGTTTACAATTAAAATTTTGAAAAATTAATTAAATTCTATAAAAACAAAAATTTTTCACTTGACTATACTTGAGACTATAAAGAGTATTTTTAATCGTTTGTTTCAAGTTGTTAGTATAAAATGTACAGTAGGTATGGTATTATTTCATGAGAAAATCATGACATTTTGTTTAACAGCGAAAAATATAACTATAAGCTAACATTATTTACTACACTTTGGTTTTTTAACCGAATTCACTCATATAGGATCATAGTGAAACTTCATTTTTCTTCGAAGAGTTTAAATATTAACTTAACACTAAGGCGTACATCTTTCAAAGATATGATGGCTAGCATCTACAAATGCTAAAATCACAAGCCCACAGAAAGAGTACTATGTATGCCGTGACCGAGATTTGATGTCATGAACGCTGGCTTAGAAAACTTGAACGCTATCCTCTAGGCCACGGTTGACTGTTGATTACTTAAGTATTGATCAGTATTATTGACTAGACATTCAATCACGGTTGTTTAGTTGTGTTTGAAATATCATGTTAAAGTTTAGACATTCCTTAAACAAGTTTTTCACTTTTCTTTAAAATTAATATTAATTTATTTCTAAATGTGTCGATAGTCATTTTCAACTTAATACAAAATAAGAATGTTTTTCATTTTTAATTTTTCTACTTAAAAACACTTCATAACCCCTAAATGAAGAAAACTTCATTATTATATCATCATTTTAATTTAGTGTTATTTTGCTGGTAAACTTTTTGCAAAAGGAATTACTGAATCATCAAAACTAAACAGATAACTTACGTAAACAATAATCTTGGGTTGATTGATAAACCTAGTAGGCTATTTTTCATTCTAATTGACATAGCTTCTTCATGCTTTTGCATTTTTAAATTGAATAAGTTATTTCAGTTTAGGAAAATCTTTTACAAAATATCAATAATAAACAAAATGGAATGGAATTTTGATTGTAATTAATTTGGAATATCTAAATCTTCAATTTGTTTTGTTAGGAATGGTTTCAAATGTTAATAATGTAAAATTGTTCACTTTGGCGGAGCAAGTTAACGTGTCACACTTTTATTAGGAAAAAAAATACATCAAAGATATTACAATATTTTTTTTTTCTGGATTTTGGAACAAGCTTTAACGAAACAATAGGAGCACAGGAAATTAGGATTTGTAATAAAAGATCATATCACTTGTCAAAAGTGTCTCCAGATCATATCCTTATACCCCCTTTCCCAAATAAAATTATTTGCAAGAGGTGACTTCGGTCCTAAAGCACAAATTATTTCTTTCGTCACTTTCTCTTATTTCATATCTATCTATTGACTACTAGGACGTAGCCGGCGCCGTTATTGATGTTTAAAGAGAGAGAGCATCAGTTTTAGACATTATGAATGAATTGTCAATCTTTTACCTCTGATCAAAACTGATGGCCTCGGTCAATCACGGAGTAGCAACGATTGGCGATGTGGAATTCGTGCAACACAATTAATTTCTTTTGTTTGATTTGGCAAATAAAGTGAATAAATCCGGGCAAAATCCGGGCTATTTTCAATGAAATCCGGGCAACCGGGCCGGACCAGACTTTTCCTAAATTTTGTATTAAATATCCGGGCAAACCCGGATAAAACTGGGCAATCTGGCAACCTTATTCTAGAAGTTCCTCATAACAGTGAATGCGTTCATATTGATTCAATGCATAACGATTTTATTTGAACTTTTCTACAATGTTTTCTACAAGTCATTTATATGGATAAGTTTTTCTTAGACACATGACTTTTATTAAAAGCTTCTTTAAATTTAATTGTAGCCATGGCTTCTTCAAGCTGTGAAGTTTCAGGTCTTTTTTAAAGATTTCGTCAGGTTTCTTATAAAGTTTTGAAATACACAAAGGTCTAAAAAAAATACCATGTCTTAACTTAAAAGCATTTATTTACAGTTCGAGTAATGATAAGATCAAATTAGTTTTAAAAATTTACCTCGATCTTATTCATTTCAAGAACATGCTATTATTTCGACTTTGGTACATTCTGACTATGTCCAACATTACGAACACACTGAAAAAAGTGTTCCTAATTATGGACATAGAATTTTTTTTAGTTTTTACTTGAAAAAAATATAATTTTGACATTCTAATTACAAAAATCATGGTGATAAACAATCCGACCAAAATTTTCAAAAAATCGGTTGGGGAATTCACCTCTAATCTTCCATTTCTAAAATAGTATTTTTTTAAGAAACGTGCTAAGAAACCTGTTCAATTTGAACATACTTTGAAACAATCCGGAATATACTAAATTTTTTGGAAGTTAAAAAACTAAATTATATGTATTCATGTTTGATGTTCAGTTGATCGGTTAAATAATCAATTGTTTTGTAATTGTGATTAGCGCCACAAACAGACAAAATCAAACGGTATGTTAACATTAGGCACACATGCGAAGTTAGGAACACCCACCCTACTGCTCTTGTTTTGTTCACTATATGCGCATATTGGCCGCCTCTCCCCTACCTTGAAATATTGGCCATGTAATTGCCAAATCGTCAGCATATTTCTCGACACCAATTAGCTAATAATAAATTTTCAAACGGATGTCAAAAAGTCATCGGAATTGTTGAATTCAAATTAATTTGTATGATTTTAATTGAACAATCAGCTCGAAAATGTCAGCAAATTCTTTGACACGATTTAGTGGGCCATCAATTTTGACACGAATGCAAGACGAAACCAAGATTGCGGACGGATCGCCGCCGAATGAGCAACATCCGACCGACAACTTACTAATCTCGGGCTAGTCATCTGCCTAACAGGCATCGGTGTGACGGTACTTAGATACGGTGCACCAGCTAACGATTCCCTCCGGGCAAGAATTGGGACCACCATATGGCAAGAGTTTCTTCTGTGCGGTGGGTCTTAAGAAAATGTCGCAACGCCAACAAACAACCAAATGGCCACCCAACCGTTCGGATCAACCAACGTGTTAGCTATTTACTGTTTATGGCTGTGCTAAATGTTCTAGCTCGGAGCCAAAGTTTTTAGAAAGATTCACCGCTTGCGATATGTTCGGTTCGGAACAACAATAACAAAGCCGTCAATTCTATTGTTTTGATTCGGCAGAGCGGAGGAGCTCCTTACGGCGGTAATGTTGCGCCACATCACTTCTTAAGATCTTTGATGTAACGACCGCAAAACAGTTGCATACCTGCATTTGACGTATGTACCATAATCGCTGTGCGAGGATATGTCAATCAAAATAGTTATGCTGATGCTGATTGTTGATGTGTTTTTATGTTCTTCATTTTCCAATGTTCCACTAAACGACTCCTACCTACAAATGATAGCAATTAAAACCACCTCACCTCATTCGATGGTTGATGGTGATCTATTCTATTGTTGATTTTTTCTCCAACTACATTCATTGTTTACTTTTCTTCGTTTTTAAATGTCATGGTTAAATTATTTCCTGGTAAACTAACAGCACAGTGTTTGTGTTTTTTATGTTTAATTGCCGTCTGAATTTTTAAATGCCGACAGAAATCCTTGCCTGAAAGTCTGAAACAAATAACACGTGTTCCCACACCTTCAAATAAGGGTTGATATTAAAAGGATCCAATCCACTCCAAAACAAACTAATTGCTCGTTAAGCTTTACAATATTTGGAAATCAATCACCAGTGGTACGGAACCAACAGTTCAACAAAAATGATACCTATCCGTTCAAAAAAGTTGTTTTTTTTTTTCAATTGAAATTTTTCAAATCCACCCAGCTATGTCTTTAGAAAAAAAAACAAACAACTTTCAATCTTACCATACAGGCACGCGAAAAGTCATTTAAAAAATTACTTTTCCCATATTGTACCCTCCTCAGTTCAACAATTGCATAACGGGCCCATCTGGCGCTGGCTGGCTGGCTGGCTGGCCTCATCATCATGGGGTGGATCAGCAGAGGAGTCATTATCACATCGCAATTAGAGTTTAAAGTGGCCATTTTCCAAACCATCACTCAGCCACATTACATTAGTTATTTGCAGTCGTCGAAGCCGAAGAAGCCGCCGCCATTCATTGGCCGCGATATGGTGGCGAAATATCGGATGGATCAGACGCCGATCAGCTGTTCGGTTTGAAGAAAAAAAAAAACCAAAAACAAAACCAACCAACCACAAGAAGAGGTTCCTCTTTTAGCGATATATTTTAATGGCAGATAAATATCGCTCGTTTAGGGGAAAAAACACACCGGTGTGTATGAGGAACGTTCACTGCAAATAGTTAGCGTAAAGGTTGTGGCACACAGACAGGGGTTAGGTCATAGTTCAACGAAAAAGTACTTAATATACACGTTTGGCAAACGACGATTTCTAGGAACATCATTTGGAAGGAAATTAGTTTCTCTTGAACTACAGATTTTTGGCAACTAATTGCTATGAAAACAATTCCACAGACAATTCTGTGAAACCAATGATTCATAATATGGTTTGAATTGTTCTGACTCTTAGCTTGGAATCGTTTAGTTGGGGACCAAACCGATTTTGAAAATGACTACAGTCAGACCCTATTGGATGGCGTAGTCTCAAATTAATATGTAAATGGCCATACATCGGTCGCAGCTACGTGTCCAAAACATGTCCTTCTAACATTCTCATTTCGACGGTTCCAGGAGTGCGTCAGGGGTCAGGGCTCTACTTGGTGGCAGAGAAAAGATGTTTATATAGCAGTTGCATGATATTATTATTGACAAATTATCATGAATTTTAATGCACGTAAATTTGAAATATTACTGATTTGATGTAACATTGTGAATACCGCAGAGTCTAATTTCTGTTTATTTTTGTTTTGTGTTTTTAGCCTCTTTTAGCTTTTCTAGGAGCTATTTAAATTTATTTAAAGCTTGCTTCATTTAGAATTGGAACAATCATTTGCTCATATTGTGGTGCCCCTGGTGCACGGATTTGGAAGTTTTTGGCACCCACGTGTCGGGAGTTTTGTCAGCTTCACGTATGTATTTATGACATTCCGCAAATCGACGGTACTTTGTAAACAATCATCATGGAGGCCAAAAGAAGGGAAAAAATGTGCACAGTTATTTGGAAAATTCCTTGTCGTCTGCATCTAAGCTAGTAAAACAGCTGAAATTGCCCAGAAATGCCGTATGGCGCGTTATCAAACGGTATAAGGAAACATTGATAACGATTCGGAAGCCTCGAGCCAATCGTCGGAGTGAAACTCTCGACCGGTAACGGCGTGGTAAGATTTTGAAGACAATTAAGAGGAATTTCAATCCGTCGGACCATGATTTGTCCAAACAATTCGATGCTACCTATAGTACCGTGAGGAGAATTCGATTCCGGGAAGGAATCAAGTCGTATGGAGCTAGCAAACAGCCAAATTAGCTAAAACAGAATAGTGCGGCCAAAATCCGTGCTCGGAAGCTATATGACCAGGTGCTGACCAAGTTCGACGAGTGTCTTCTGATGGACGATGAAACCTATGTCAAGGCTGACTTTGGGCAAATCCTAGATCAAAAATTTAACTTAGCAACGGCTCGGAGGATGTTCCAGCCAACATTAAATTTGTGTTTAACGACAAATTTGCACGAAAATTTTTGGCAGGGCATTTGAAACTGTGGCAAAAAAAAACGAAATTTTTCGTTACAAATAAGACACTGACGTTGGAACTATACCAAAAAGAGTGTTTCCAAAAACGAATTTCGCCGTTCACTCGATCCCACGACCATCCCGTAATGTTTTATCCAGATTTAGCAGTTGTCACTACAGCAAAGTTCAAGAATGGTATGCAGAGAAAGAGGTCCAGTTTGTTCAGAAAAACCATAACTCACCCAACCCCCAGTTCCGCCCTATTGAGAAATACTGGGCAATCATGAAAAGGAGACTCAAGCAAGGGATTGAAATCAAAAGAGAATTCTTTACATTTGGAGTGATTTTTTTTAACTTAATGATCCCGCGCCGATCCTCCGGTGCATAGGGCCGTGGTAAAAGACCTCCACTGTTGACGATCCGGAGCCAGCGTCTTCATCTGGTCCCAGTCAAGATTCTCGTCGACAGTTCGGATTTCAGCGGCTAGGCTTCGCCGCCACGAGTTTCTGGGCCTGCCTCTTCTTCGATGACCTTCTGGATTCCAGTCAAGCGCCTCTCTGCAAATCTCGTTTTCATCTTTTCGCAGCGTGTGCCCAATCCATCTCCACTTACGTTCCCGAATCTCGATTTCTAGCGCCCTTTGATGACACCGGCGATGTAGTTCCTCATTCGAGATCCAGTTGCCAGGCCACCAAGCGCGGATGATGTTCCGCAGGCAGCGGTTTACAAATACTTGCAGTTTTCGCGTCGTCACCGCATATGTGCACCAAGTTTCGCACCCGTACAGCAATACGGATTTGACGTTTGAGTTGAAGATTCGGATCTTAGTTCGTAGAGAGATCTGGCGTGACCGCCAGATGTTTCGGAGACTCGCAAACGCAAATCGGGCCTTTCTGATCCGGGTTTCGATGTCTTTCCTGGTACCACCATCAGGCGTTATCTGGCTACCAAGATACTGGAAGCACTCCACTTTCTCAACTTGTTGCCCAGCTACCATGAAACTGGAGGGATTTCCTGTGTTGATCTCCATCGACTTGGTCTTTCCGACATTGACTTTGAGACCTGCTGCCTTGGAGCTTTCGGTGAGGTCGTCGAGTTTGCTCTGCATGTCTTGTTGTGTTTGGGCGAGCAAAACAATATCGTCAGCCAGGTCAAGGTCGTTCAGTTGCTCCATTGTTAAAAGATTCCACGGCAATCCTCGGTTCGGTGCACAGTCGATCGATCCGGTCAGAATCTCATCCATTACGATGAGGAAAAGTAGCGGTGATAATGATCAAAATTCCACAACTACTTCACAAATTGCAACAATTTGCAACAATTAGCACATTTCCACTCTCTCTAAGCACTGGTTTCTCTCATTTGAACTCAAACCTTCTGATTTTCTCTAACAAATTGCCACAAACTACCAAAAATTCATTCATTGGCTGCACAATTTGTGTGATCATTGACGAATTTTTTCCCTTTATTTCAGTTTCTCGGACTCAAGGCAAAGGGAAAGGTTGTCAAAGACATCAATCAGATGAAGACCTGGTGGAATAAGCTAGATAAAACGATGGACGAAGAAGATGTGCGCCGCCTAATGAGCCGTGTTACAGTAAAAAAAACGCTACATTTGTATAAAACAGATCTTGAATTCTACTTTAAATAATCGAAATACAGGCAATTGTTTTTGTTCCAATTTTATCTGAAGCTTTATGTTTAAATAAGTGTTTCATAGGAAGGAAAATTATAGCTAGTAATAATTTTATTATCTTAAATTCTCTTCCTTTGCGAAAAATTTCAATAATAGCTAACCCCTAAAATCTGGTACATTTGTGTTTAAAATTTACTGAAGCCTTAAGTGTAGGTTTTAAACAATTTTTGAACATTTTTATCGGGATGGGCACATTTTCGCACCATTAGCACAGAGAACAGACGTACAAGCTCGAACAAAAAATCTTCAAAAAAGTGTGTAAAATTTCAAATGCTCTCAACTTAAAGGAACCCTGTGTTGGATCCCGGGTCATGTAGGTATCGATGGAAATAGCAAAGCTGACAAATTAGCTGAAAAAGGTAGAAGCGATCCGAAAATGTCAACTGAGACTCCAGCGCCCGACGTCATCACATGGATAAGATCGGAGATAAGGCTTAAATGGGAAGAAGATTGGCTAGGTAACCGGCAACTTTTCTTGAGAAGAATCAAATCTATCACTTTACGCTGGAAAGATAGAAACATTCCCCTAGAACCACGTGCTCTGACTAGACTTCGAATTGGACACACCATGCTCACTGCTCACGCATTCAGGGTTCTTCACGAAAGGGACAACCACGTGCAACACCTGCAATCAACCACTCACAGTTGCGCATATTATTGGAGAATATGGGAGAATAGGTTATATGGGACAGAACGACAGAACTGTGGAATTGGTCATGACGTATCGAGGGCGTTGAACGTGCTCAACGGGGACAACCTACTACAATTTTTAAAAAGTACCAAAATCATCCATCCATCACCCATAAACAATTAAAACAATGCAACCAACATTGAACATAGAATTACTTTTGACTGGACAAAATTTAACTTCCTTTATTTTTGCACTACTGAGGCATTCAAAGTAGGGGAAAACTGTACAGAACGCACCAGTTAAGCATTTACAGCGCTTAAAATGTAAGAACCGAATTGAACGTTTACGACGGTTCAGGGATTTATTTTTCGTCTTACTGGAAAGAAAAATAACGATAAAAACTCAATTTTTATGATATTTTTGTTAAAAACTCAGCCAGCTAGAGAACACACCGTGGGGTAGAACGCCGAAACTAGTGGACAGAACGCACCATACCGGAAGGGTGGTCAGAAATAGAATAATGATTATATGGAATATAATGATTGTTACATCAAATGTTTAGAAACATGTTAATCACATTTTTGTAAACTAAGCATTCTTTGGTAAAAACTCATTTGTTATTGCTAAACGTATCGAAAATTTCGCATTTTGAAATACACTTTTCGATATCCTTATAGGTAAAACGCCTCCAAGTAGGCAACAAAATACAAATTCTTAACTGATATCACGATAAATATGGCGGCAAATGATTTTTTCAAATCAAATATTGGTGCACCTTTTAAACTTGAAAAAGGACGAAATTTGATATAATTATGCATTCTTATCCTAATTTGGGAGTCAGCAAACAAAAAATATGACATTTTTCTTTTATATTCGGTTTTTCTTAAAAGTTGACAGCATCCTTAATTTGAGCGCAAAACACGTGGTCTGGCGAGCATTATATCCCAATTTATATTAACTGTATTTAGTTAAAATTTGTGAAAATTTAATGAAACATAAAAAAATGTTTATAGTCATCCGAAGGGGCATACAATTAAAAAAAAGAAAAGCTGAAATTTTATTAGTCTGCGCAGTCAAGTTTGCTATAAAACCTTAAATGTTAATCATGAAATATTACAAGTTTCACGAAATTCGATTTATCCTTCTGTTTCTAAGAATTTACGTCGTTTTAAAAAAAAATTACCTAAGAAATGATAGAGAAGCTTGTTTGCCGCAATAAAAATGAAGAAAACCATCATTCGTAGCCATAAGTTCGCGTATTTTTGAAAAATAATGGCATGAGTCATCTTGCTCCGAAATCTCATCCTTGGTTCTATTCGACAACAGTTTTTTTTAAATCCTCCCTTATTGATAGTAATTGAGTCCTAAATATTGAATCCAAATGAAGATAGACGTGCTCCCCAGATTGTCCGAAATTTGACCAGATTTTTTTTACACTGTTTGCCAAATCATACAAAAATTCAAATTGAGTACTTAGAATGATGTATCTTGCGTCCAAACCATTTTTATTTAATTTGTCGAAATAAGCAAGAACGATTTCTCGGTACCTTTAATATGATTCTGAATTGGCTGATGTGTTTTTCTTGATTTTAATGAAATAATTCCGATGATTCATTGGTATAGAATCTTTGGTTCTGAATATAATTTTTTTTTATATATATTTGATCATTGGGATTTTAACAACTATGGGGTCATTCATCCCCCATGTATAGAATTAAATATTCAAAATTCAATTTATTTTTAAGATTGGAATTTGATATTTTTATTCTAAATTTATGTGCAGAGTTGAAACAAAGGAAAATTTTATGTGTCCAGAATCGAAAAAATCTGAAAAAATTTCCTCAATCACAATTTTGTAAATTTTCAAGTTCAATCACGAATGAATAATTGAAAAAAAAGTCAATTTGAAAACCACAAATTCAGAATCAATAATAAAGATTTCTGAATGATGGTTCTGGCGCCAATTTTGCTTTTTGATTTTAAATTAATAGGAATTCTTATCTGGAATTTAGATTCAGGTTTTGAATGCAGAATTCAGACTTGGAATTAAAATTCAAAATAAGTATTCAGATACAGCTCGAATTTAAGTTTTAAATAATAAAATATAACGTAAGAATTTCAGTGCGCAGTTTCATAACATGATTTTAAATTTAAATTAAAAATTCAATCAGAGGCAGTTTAGAAACGCAAACCAGGTAAAACCCACAGATAAAAAAAAAGATCTGGACTCATTTCAAAGGATTTGTTTTTGAAAAATCTAGATTTTAATTCTGGAATCTTTATTCACAGGATTTAATTATGAAATATAAAATTAAAAATGATAATTTTTGTTGATCAATGAACTTGGATTTCAAGATGTAGATTACATCTTTGTGTCTTTCGCGACATTTATCAACAGTTGGCGCACAGTCATTGAGAAACTTATCCGGTAAAACTGGGTTTCATGCTTACTCTTGAACTCGAACTCACGGACATTAGGTCAGGAGGTAACTGAATTACCAATAGAGTTATATCACAAGAGCCTATATTTTTTAAAGCTTTATGAAAAAATAATCAACTTCTAGGACTTATTTTCAAAATGTTTGATTTAAAATAAACAACTTTTAATGTAAAATAACTTTAATCTAAATAATTAGTACATATACCGTTTTTCACTTGTTTATGTATTGTTAAAGTAAAAAAGACCCTCCACCTTATGAGCCAGTTATTTCTACGGCCATAACACGGATTATACATGGTTCGAAAGGTCTAAACTAGCCAAATCTACTCATGCTCAAGTTCAATACATATATCATTGGATCATGATTGACAGAACTCGTGGTTTTGAATTTGAATCAGGTGTCAAAGATCAGGAATCCCAGGAAATCAGGAAATTAAAAAAGAGTGTCAAATATTGTCTATTTATGACTTCTCGGTTAGCTGGTATGACGCTTCAAAGATTGTCTATTCAGCAGTCTCGATGAGAATAAGTTAGTGTTAACAGTTAAACAGAAAGAATACTGCAAAGTTCTGTGAATAAATGAATAATAATGCTTTTAGGAATTCTTTGAACAGACAACTGAATTTTTATGCGATGAAATAATAAAAAAGGTTTAAAAAAAACTTCAGTTTTTTTTATCACCAAACCACAATTTTTCCAACTTCAAGTTGAAGATGGCAACACTATCGACTAAGGCTCATTATGGATTTACGGGTTTATTGACGCCTAATGAGCCTAATCTCATGTATTTCGACGTAGTTTTCCACCTAAAGTCTCTATAAAAAAAAATGTAATTTTTTTATATAAATTTGTGAATTTCATAAATATGGTACAAAGACTATAATCGAAACAAAAAAAAGTAATTACCCTATCATGAAAATATATGTAGTAAATATGATCAATTTGAACTTATCACCAAATATGATTTATCATCAAACAGTTATAAAACAAAATTCTATCAAAATTTGAACACACATCAGAGGGATTTTTATTTTCAAGAAACAGGAATTTACTGAACTGGACTGGAACTATCGAATGAGTATCGCATTAGGATATTCTTATAATGACGGCGTTTGTTCGGAATAACTCGATTCTTTCGGCTCTCGAAAACAACCTTGTTCCTATGAAGTTAAAACCATTTGCTATTGACGCAAAAACAGATCGATTGGTGGCAGCGGCAGTGGCTTTAAGGTTAAAAATAGCAACACACCATGAGCCACCGATCAATATCGGAGGAATCAATCGGTTCCGCATGATCAGGTTTCGCAGTCGTTAGCAGCGTTCCACTAGCAAATCCGCTAGGATATCTGCAAATATAGCCAACAAACTGCAATAGCAGCTGTTTCGATAACAGGTTGATCTATTGCCCGCCGTAAATCCGTTACGGTGACTGATAAACCGTTCGCCTCCAGACGTTCTTGGATTTGTTTTATTACCTCGGCGATGGAAGTTCTAAGTGAATTATATGAACGTTTGCTAGATTTCAATTGTATGAATCATTCCAATCCGTATCAAATCTAGTTGGCCCGTTTGGTACGGTTCGACATGATTCGAGGCTTGCTGTGATCGTGGAGTTCAGAAGAAAAATGTTTAAAAGTTTGGAAATTGAAGATTTGAACCTGGCCTACCGACAGTGGATTTCGAGAGACCCTGAAGACATTTTTACATTGTGAGAGGAGGTTGTGTTCTCCATGCCATTAGTATCGATGCTTATTCGGAAATTTAAGGTTTATCACTTTCATGATTTTTCGTTAAAAAAAATCAATTTCGGTTAATCAAAGCCAAATAAGGTGACAGACAAGTCTGTCAGGTGGCGCGAACTCCATAAACAAGCGGTTTGGGCAACCACAAAATGCGCCAGTTTGATTGATGCTAGGTTGTTTTGTTTTGTTTCTTGTAGCTTCTATTGTCAACCGTAAACATGCTCCGAGGAAAAAAAATAATCAAAGTAACCACAAACGGAAACGTAGCAAATCAGCACCTTGCTTAGCAGACATGAACCTCATTAAAAATAACGCTAAGATGAGCTTACACGTGCCTGAAAACTACAATCAATATACTTGTCAGATGATTGAGCATGCCGCCGATTTGCTTCCGGTATATGTGTTTGGGCCGTGGAAACTTGTTTGAAACAGCCTTGCAGTAACTAATAGTATTAAATGGGCTGTGCCACTTTTCACGTTTGTAGATAGACTGTAAATTTTTTAGGATCTTTGAATACTTTTCTTCAAACTAGCCGATGATTGACTTTTTGATTTTGAGAAAAAATATAAAGAAAAACTCCCAATTCAATATTTCTTAAGGAATTTCACCACAATTTTCAGAACCGCCTCAATCACAAAATTATTGAACTCTCTATGCCAAGGCTCTTAAGTACAGGGCAATTACCATTACTACCGACCGCTTGGCTTGAGCTGTAGTCATCTCGACTAGAGAACACTCTCATATCAATCGTGGGGTTCACGGTCTGATGACTTTGGCTAGTGAATCGGATCGGAAAGTTCAATTCTTTTGCCTAATAGTGTCCAACAGTCAACCGAAATTGTCACGAGTCAATTTTGCTACACCTCACGATGTTGATTATTGTGGTCCGGTTGCCTAGTAAAGTACAACATAGACACATAGCCTGCCATGACATGCAAAAGCTCCCTTGACAACTGCGCGAAAAATCGATAGCCTACTAGGTTTACTTCCATCCAAACCAACTGGTATGTGCATGACCTCGAGTATCCGCCCACTTGTTGTTAGTGTGTTCGTGTTTATAGGAACAACTCATTGAGGATTAACCCCACGGATTAAAAGAGCAATCGTTGATGGACAATCGGACGGAGGTTCGGAGACGGTAATCCACTTGGACAAACCATCCCCATATGGTGCGATTGTCCGTCCGGCCTGAGTGGGTGCTGCAAACTGCACAAAGCAAAACCAAACCGTGACACACCAGTCGCAAAAAAAAAGTAGGTACTGTGAGCTTTCAACTGGACGCTGCTGTCTAGTTGCTGTTTACAGAATTGGCAACAGCCCCTCCGGATTTCACTGGCTTTTGTCATCGACTTTGTACCTACCTTTGGGGTGGATACACTGTAGATAGGTAGAAGCAGATTATTTCGCGGGCCACGGGGTTTTTTTTTCCTCGGATGCTTCTATCCTATTCACAAAATGTCGCGTGTGGCCAGTATAGAGTCATTAGCTGAATAATTCACGTTTTTCAACGAGTACGGCTAAGTAGACCGTCCTAGGTATGGTGTTGTTTAAAAACAGAAACCTTTCAACAGTTGAGAGTGATGAGCTCAAGTGTGTCGAGTGAATTTTGGTGGATGTTTTAATATTAGCCATAGATTTTTTTTAAACCAATTCATACGGAATGTTATCAAAATCACATTCAAAGTGGGAGAGTTTACTTATGTTGATTCCTTAACCTCTCATTATACTTATCAAGTTTCAGTCGCCAGACGACAGACAGACGACAGTCGACAGACGACAGTCGACAGACGACAGTCGACAGACGACAGTCGACAGACGACAGTCGACAGACGACAGTCGACAGACGACAGTCGACAGACGGCAGTCGACAGACGACAGTCGACAGACGACAGTCGACAGACGACAGTCGACAGACGACAGTCGACAGACGACAGTCGACAGACGACAGTCGACAGACGACAGTCGACAGACGACAGTCGACAGACGACAGTCGACAGACGACAGTCGACAGACGACAGTCGACAGACGACAGTCGACAGACGACAGTCGACAGACGACAGTCGACAGACGACAGTCGACAGTCGACAGACGACAGTCGACAGACGACAGACGACAGACGACAGACGACAGACGACAGACGACAGACGACAGTCGACAGACGACAGTCTACAGACGACAGTCGACTGACGACAGTCGACAGACGACAGTGGACAGACGACAGACGACAGACGACAGACGACAGACAACAGACGACAGACGACAGACGACAGACGACAGACGACAGACGACAGACGACAGACGACAGACGACAGACGACAGACGACAGACGACAGACGACAGACGACAGACGACAGACGACAGACGACAGACGACAGACGACAGACGACAGACGACAGACGACAGACGACAGACGACAGACGACAGACGACAGACGACAGACGACAGACGACAGACGACAGACGACAGACGACAGACGACAGACGACAGACGACAGACGACAGACGACAGACGAAAGACGACAGACGACAGACGACAGACGACAGACGACAGACGACAGACGACAGTCGACAGACGACAGACGACAGTCGACAGACGACAGACGACAGTCGACAGACGACAGACGACAGACGACAGACGACAGCCGACAGTCGACAGACGACAGTCGACAGACGACAGTCGACAGACGACAGTCGACAGACGACAGTCGACAGACGACAGACGACAGTCGACAGACGACAGACGACAGTCGACAGACGACAGTCGACAGACGACAGTCGACAGACGACAGTCGAAAGACGACAGTCGACAGACGACAGTCGACAGACGACAGTCGACAGACGACAGCCGACAGACGACAGCCGACAGACGACAGCCGACAGACGACAGCCGACAGACGACAGCCGACAGACGACAGACGACAGACGACAGACGACAGACGACAGTCGACAGTCGACAGACGACAGACGACAGTCGACAGTCGACAGACGACAGTCGACAGTCGACAGACGACAGACGACAGACAACAGACGACAGACGACAGACGACAGACGACAGACGACAGTCGACAGACGACAGTCGACAGTCGACAGTCGACAGACGACAGACGACAGCCGACAGTCGACAGACGACAGTCGACAGACGATAGACGACAGACGACAGACGACAGACGACAGACGACAGACGACAGACGACAGACGACAGACGACAGACGACAGACGACAGACGACAGACGACAGACGACAGACGACAGTCGACAGACGACAGTCGATAGACGACAGTCGACAGACGACAGTCGACAGACGAAAGTCGACAGACGACAGTCGACAGACGACAGTCGACAGACGACAGTCGACAGACGACAGTCGATAGACGACAGTCGACAGACGACAGTCGACAGACGACAGTTGACAGGCAACAGTCGACAGACAGAGAATACAGTCGACAGACGACAGTTGACAGACGACAGTCGACAGACGACAGTCGACAGATGACAGTCGACAGACGACAGTCGACAAACGACAGTCGACAGACGAAAGTCGACAGACGACAGTCGACAGACGATAGTCGACAGACGATAGTCGACAGACGACATTCGATAGATGACTGAAGACAGCCGACAGTCGAAAGATGACTAAAGAAAACGAGAGACGACAGTCGACAGACTACAGTCAACAGACGACAGACGACAGACGACAGACGACAGACGACAGACGACAGACGACAGACGACAGACGACAGACGACAGACGACGGACGACAGACGACAGACGACAGACGACAGACGACAGACGACAGACGACAGACGACAGACGACAGACGACAGACGACAGACGACAGACGACAGACGACAGACGACAGACGACAGACGACAGACGACAGACGACAGACGACAGACGACAGACGACAGACGACAGACGACAGACGACAGACGACAGACGACAGACGACAGACGACAGACGACAGACGACAGACGACAGACGACAGACGACAGACGACAGACGACAGACGACAGACGACAGACGACAGACGACAGACGACAGTCCGACAGACGACAGTCGACAGTCGACAGACGACAGTCGACAGACGACAGTCGACAGACGACAGTCGACAGACGACAGTCAACAGACGTCAGCCGACAGTCGACAGCCGACAGTCGATAGTCGACAGTCGACAGACGACAGATGACAGTCGACAGATGACAGTCGACAGACGACAGTCGACAGACGACAGTCGATAGACGACAGTCGACAGACGACAGTCGACAGACGACAGTTGACAGGCAACAGTCGACAGTCGAAAAACGACAGTCTACAGACGACAGTCGACAGACGACAGTCGACAGACGACAGTCGACAGACGACAGTCGACAGACGACAGTCGACAGACGACAGTCGACAGACGACAGACGACAGACGACAGACGACAGACGACAGACGACAGACGACAGACGACAGACGACAGACGACAGACGACAGACGACAGACGACAGACGACAGACGACAGACGACAGACGACAGACGACAGACGACAGACGACAGACGACAGACGACAGACGACAGACGACAGACGACAGACGACAGACGACAGTCGACAGTCGACAGACGACAGTCGACAGTCGACAGACGACAGTCGACAGACGACAGTCGACAGACGACAGTCGACAGACGACAGTCGACAGACGACAGTCGACAGACGACAGACGACAGACGACAGTCGACAGACGACAGTCGACAGACGACAAACAACAGTCGACAAACAACAGTCGACAGACAACAGTCGACAGACAACAGTCGGCAGACAACAGTCGACAGACAACAGTCGACAGACAACAATCGATAGTCGACAGACGACAGTCATCAGTTGACACAGAACACTCGACAGATGACAATCGACAGATGACAGACGATAGTCGCCAGACGATAGTCGACAGACGACAGTCGACAAACGACAGTCGACAGACGACAGTCGACAGACGACAGTCGACAGACGATAGTCGACAGACGACAGTCGACAGACGATAGTCGACAAGCGCCAGCCTACAGACTACAATCGCCAGACGACAGTCGACAGACGATAGTCAACAGACGATAGTCGACAGACGATAGTCGACAGACGATAGTCGACAAACAATAGTCGACAGACAATAGTCGACAGTCGACAGACTACAATCGACAGATGACAGTCGACAGACGACAGTCACCAGATAACAGTCGAAAGATAACAGTCAAAAGTCGACAGACGACAGAACACAGTCAATTGAAGACTGAAGACAAGCAATAGACGACAAATCGATTGTTGAATTTCAAAAATTGATTTTTAAACCACAGTTATAGGAATTTAATTTTAAGTTTTGTTATGTCATCGATCATTTCTTCTTTTTTATGTGATAATTCTTTTGAAAAAAAAAACAGTCGACTTACCTCCAGTTTCATCGAGTAATCGTCGACCAGCTTCTCCTGGTGCTTCTTCAGTTCCTCGTTCTTCTCCAGTAGCGCCTTGCCGAGTTCGGCCGCCAGCAGCAGGTCCTCTTCCTTCTGCCTCAGCTGGGCCCAAACGTCCTTATCGGCCGTCTGGCCACTGTCGGGCGGTCGCGTCTCCATGTCGATAATGTAGTCTTCGAGCGTTGGCTTCGATCGGCTGTGCTTATCCATTCATGCGGAATCGTTGTTAGAGGTTGGAAGTCGTAGAAATTTTAGAGAAAGAAGAAGAAAATGGCGGCGCGATCGCACAAACACTCACTTAGAACTTTTTTTTTTGGTATTTATATTTTTAAAATTTCGGAAGGACAGACAAGCGATGCGTTTGGATGCAGATAATGGTCAAGTTATGGGATCAGCCGTATGCTCAGAATCATCTTCATCTTCGAGCTGCACATTGCTGCGAGGGTTAAAAATGAAATGGAAAAATGAAGAAATGGAAAAGTTAGTGGACATTCTACAGGTTTTTCGGTAGGAACTATTTGTTGAAAGCTACATTTTATCTTTCGAATCCATTTGTTTTAATTTATTGAATTTGTTAAACAATGCCTTAATCATTATATTTCTACAGGTTTAAAATTATTCGAGAGATAAAGCGAGCTTTACGAACCGTTAAATTTCTTAATGGCTAATTGAATGTGTATATGTTTTTTTTAGTCCAACTTGGCTTTCAACAGTTGCTGCACCTTTGATTTCAGTTCGGTTCGGGGTCATTTAATTATTTTCGATTCAATCCGGCTTACAATGCTCTCATTTTTCGCCACTTTTCGGTCCGAATCGGTTCACTCAAGCGTGGGAGTGTCAATCATCGCGAACTTAATCCTAGTGGGTCTTATTCCAGTCCGTTCGGTACGTATGCGTGTGCATGGCCAACTCAGTGATAGTTTTAAGCTTAGTTTTTGCCTCGCGAATTCCTTCATGACTCACTTCGATCACAGGCAACAACGTTCACTGATTTTTTATTACTCATTTCCTTCACCATTCACCAAGTTTTTTCCTTCATGCAGTAGGCACTGATTGTCTCATTGAGCTACTTGGATGTGTCTAGCTAGTCGTATCTTTGGCATCTCTGAATACAATTTACACAAAGATGCATATGTAATTTCTCGTCTCTCGCGAAAAAACCACCTGTTAACATAATTCTTCCACGTACCCACTATCTGAAAAGGAAATGTGTTTGTTGATGATTTTCACTGAAATTTTCCTGCTCATTGTTGTTTACTTTCATCGAAGCTTCAAAACCCATGCATGGGGTGCAGTAAAAATCAACCCCTCTTTTCCACTACCTCCCAACTCAAACTTGTTTAAAACTTAAGCGCCGCAACTAAGTATAAACAAAAGTGGCCGCACTTTCATCTTACGCCCGGTGAGTTTTCCTCCAGCCAGCTGATTCTTTTTAACATAACAAAGTCGCGCATCTACTAAAGTCTAAAGCCTTAACGAAAGCCACCCACCCGCACAGTTTGGAGGGCAGATGACTTGGAGATTGGAGGCAGTCGACGAAGGTAATCAATTCAAATTGAGCGTTGCTGCTGCATCGTTGAATCACTGAATGAGTGAGTTGTTTTACATTAAACATATTTTCCGGGCCCCCTCATGCCACTACTACTAGGCAAATCTCCATCAGCTCCATCATCTCCAATCCAGTCTGTGGCAGGGCTCATCTTTTAAATTTCAGCTACCCGACTATCTTCATTGGAATGGGAATCGCTCTATTATGCGCCACAGTTAGTTAAAAGTGAAAAAGCAAACAGCGCGAGGCAAAACACGCGCTGATCGGCAGTCCAAGATTTCACACTTTTACTTGATTAACTAAACCAACCCGGGCAACGCATTTTACTTCTGTTGAGAGATCATCTCAAATGGGGAAGTGAGAAGAGGGGGCTCTTAAAATGTAAGGAAGCTCACTTTCGTTTGAATTTATTAGCAAGTTAAGTTGGGCTTCGCAGACATGTCGCTTAGTGGTTACTCTAGTATCTAGATAACTACCTAGTGCTGTTTATTCTGAATCGCATTGTTTAGATACCCGATGAAATATGTAAATATTTTTCAAATGTTTGAAAATGCATTAATTATCAGGTTTAAGTATGCAGAAAGGGCTGTAAACTGTACTATTTCGAATTATGCAGAAATTGGAGTGCTTTTCCTAGAAATAAACACGTTCAGAATGGAAGATAAATTAACTCATCAACATTGGACTTAAGGGGCCAGATTCCTAACTGTATGTTACAGAAGTACAAAATTAAAGCCTTCATTTTAATTTTTTATTGTCTTAAAACAACGAGTCCATGTAGCACAAATGAAAATTCGGTGACACTTTAGCTTTGCTTAATTTTTTTTTCACCTTGAAAGGATGAACCTAAAAATTTCAAACCGGTTTCGATTATGAATTTCGAAATAATCTGTTCGATCTCTTTTCTTTTTTATGGAAATCAAAGCGTTTCAAATTCCACTATCGCTAGTTGAAACTGAAACTGAAGTCCAGTATAACTAGTTCAAAAGATAACATCAGAAATATGTATCATATTCGCAATGTTAGCCCGAAATTATTTTAAATAGAATAGTGCAATGGTGCGTTTAGGTTTATACTTGGTAGGCTGTGTTCGAAAGTGACGGGAGTGTTTGTTTATGTGCAAGAAAATTTCATTTTTCCCTAATCAAATTGAACCTTTAAATTGATTCAAAACGGATCCCGAAATTTTTTCACAAGGAATGGCCTCAAGGAAAAACACCAAATCTGCTTTTCGGAGAATCTTGAATGAAGCTCGTAGCACTATCCAAGAGTTTTAAAGGAATTTTGCACAATCTTATTTGAGAAATTGGTGAGTCCGTTCCTTTTTATTTCGCCGTGAGTGATGCTTTAGAAGTATTGTACTGTTTTTTTTTATTTTTATCAAAAAATTAAAACGTGGTTCAAAACGTTTCTTTTTGGTTGAAAGCAATTGCTGGATCTGGTTTGAATCTTACACAGCATTAGGTTCTAAAAACAGGGTGTCGACTACCTGGAAAAACCTGGAAAATCAGGGAATTTAATTCGCATCAGGGAATATCAGGGAATTCTTCTACCAATCAGGGAAAAAATAATGATCCTGATTTTATTTGAAGAAATTGAAACGTCATAGTTTATTATCTGCTTAAAAATTTACTTCACTGTACGTTGCTCGTGTATCGTTAGCCCTTTGATTTTTCGCAAACTGTATCCGGCAGTATGATGAAATACCTTACACAAAAACCGCAGAACCAGGAACTGGAGCCCAGTGCTTCTAATAGCGTTGGAAATACTACGGAAATTCCTCTCATTGCTGAGAAATCGCCATCTGCCGTTCATTCTTATTCGCTTCCTTCTACCAGCAATGTTTCTTCTTCCTCGAGGACTATCGATAAATTTATGCTGAAAACCGATACTACAAAAGCTGAGATTTTTTGGTGCCTGGAGACAGTCGTAAGTCATAAATCGCTGCGCGCCGCAGAAAAAGACACTGCCGTAATCAAGATGATGTTCACTGATACAAATTGCGGACAAGATTCAACTTGGTCGGGACAAAATCAGCTATACGCTGCTTTTTGGAATTGCTCCTTATTTTAGAACGGAACTCTACGATACCCTGCAGAACATAAACAATATCGTCGTTGGCTTTGATGAATCTCTAAACAAGACTACGAAAAATCGTTTGTTGCGGAAGTTGCGGATTACATATTTTACATGGCGCATTCAAAGATGGTATTCGCGCTACTGGCTGGGGTATTCTCAAATATCTGAGAGGAAGCTACAACCTGAAGAAGGATGTACCTACACGCCGCGCACTATATACACAGTTATCTAAAAGTACTGTGTTTCCGTTAAAGTTTTGCGCTCACCGTTGGTTAGAGAACGTGAGCGTTGCTCAGCGAGCAATAGTAATCACTCTACACATGAAAAAGTTTGTTGAAGGTGTTCAAAATGACAAGATAGAGCCGACATCTGATTCATATCGAGACGTTGTTGCATGCCTCAAGGCAGGCAGCTCAGCGAAAAGTAAGTTCTGAAATTTCGTATCGAATGCAAAGGAATGCTGATGGCAATTGTTCTTAAGTTAATGAAGCGATCGCCATTAATTTATCCTCTGACCAAGGCCGCCTCTTGCCTTGATCCGGCAGTTATCAGCAGCGATACCAAATTGGCCAAAAAACGATTTGAGAAGACTTTGACTATATTGACAGATACTGGACGCGTTAGTGGATCCTCGGCAGATTTAGCAGTACGGCAGTATACCGGAGTGATTGCCGGAGGCGATAAATTTGATAATTATGACCGTAGCAAAGAAAGGCTGGATCATTTTTGGAGTGGAGTGCTAGCAAATGCCAAGTGTCCAGAATTCTTCAACATCGTCAAAATGATCTGCTGTCTTTCACATGGCAACGCGAATGTTGAACGTGGTTTTTCAGTAAATTCCGAATGTCTCTTCGAAAATATGCTTGAAGAATCAGTGGTGGCTAAACGACAAATCTATGATGCTGTTTTTTATGCTGGAGGGATAAAATCAGTCCAAATTTCCAACAAACTTGTTCAGAGTGTTCGAAATTCACATGCTCTGTATTTGGAAGACAAAAATTGCCGCAAAAAGGAAGCTCTTGAATCAGATCAAACAAAGCTGATGAAGCGTCATCGAGCGGAAGCAAAATCGCTTGAGGTGAAACGGACGAAAATTTTGGAAGACGCACAGAAGAAGGCTGATAGCTTGCAAGAGAAAATTGTTATGCTGAAATCATAAGAATTTCTACAAATGGATCCGAACTCGCTGACTTATCTTAAAATGTTTAGTATCACAAATATAATACTTCTATTAATTTAATCGTAATAAATTAGTATTCTTGACTCAAAGCTTTCTGTGCGTTTATTTTCGGGGGAAATATATTTTTATAACTTCAAGTTGCTTCTTCAGGTTGTTTCTCAAACCTGGAATTTTCTGGAAAAACGACTGGAAAATCAGGGAATTTTATTACCAGATATGAGTCGACACCCTGAAAAATACAACTTGTTTTCAATCGGTCATTGAACTCATTTAAAAGGATCTGTTTTGAAATTCTGAAAGCAACTACATTGGATCCATGATTTTTTCATTACTCGTTTATTCAAACAAGTTTTTTTCTCAGTTGATTTTTTTTATTTGGCACGCTCTGTTTTCGTATTTTAACTTTTCATTCATCAAAACTCAAGAATTGCAAAAATACTTTAAATTTTCAAAACTCTTGTTGAATTTTATTTACCTATATTTAAACCCTTCGTTTCAATAAGTAACATGTAAATTGTAAAGGTTTTTGTATGAAAAAGTGAAAAAAAAAAGTTCGCAGGTTTAGATAAAATGATTAAAGTCTTAAAGTCACTAGTCAAAAGTGCCTCCTGATCATATCCTTTCACCCATACTTCCAACAACAAATGTTTTGCTAGGATGCAGAGGTGACCTCGGTCCTAATTCTCAACATTGATCTTTCATCTCTTTCTCTCTTTTCCAAACGATCTATTGACAACTAGGACGTGGCCGGCGCCGTTATTGATTTTTAACAAAAGCTTTTAAATCATAGGTGGCCAATATTTTCACCAAAATTGCCTTAATTTTGAAGCTAGCGGACTGCAGAAACTGAATTTCTTTATGAAAATTTAACATCATGGATCCGCCTGTGAGCTCTTTATGCACATTGAAAGAAAAAAACGTTTGCATGAATTCGGGCATCAGGTCGAAATTAATTTATTTTTTTTATAAAATACTACAATTGATAGGAACCAAAACAAAAATTCTGGCGATATTATTTAGTTCAAATATCAAATATTTAATTGTGAAATTATAGGAAATAGGTATTTATTTAAACTCAAGAAAAAAAATTCTAAACTTTGTTTATTTTCACTAGAAATTCACAAATTAAAAGACCCTTCCGAAGAAAACAACTTTCATTTCTCGAGCAAAATTCGAATTTTCATCGTTCTGTTATTGCCTGAGTCCATTGCAATGCTTTAATTAGCGATTTAGCACATTTAGTCAGATTTTTCAAAAATATTGAAAATTACTGGAAATTTTTTTGTCATTTTTTTAAATTTTAATGTTTACAAATCTTAATAAAAGCAAGAAAAATGAACTAAATCGTTTATCTAACTAAATGAACTCAAGTAACAACAAAAATATGAAAATTCGATTTTTGCTCGAGAAATGGGGATGTTCTCTTTTAAAAAGTTTTGGAATGAGTGATTTTGTATTGAAAATTAGCTAATTTTTGAATTTTTTTTCCTTTTGGTTTGGAAAATAACCTATCTCCTATTAATTACAGTCAAATATTTGATATTTGAACTCAATAATTCCATCATAAAATAATATTTGTTGCTTTGCACCAATCAGAGATATGACTGATCAAAAAGTACAAGTTTTTGTTAAAAAAAAATCCCTTACACAGTCTCTAGATACATGTTTGCTCTCTGAGAGTGAAATTTGCACATTTTAATTTCGTACAAACGGTTAGAAAACATATTTCTTGTATGAATTCATTCTCAAAAGTTAGAACCAAAATTCTGTTATTTTCGACACAGCTTAAAAAACATAACTCGCTTACGAATCGTCAAATGTATGTCGTGTCTACAGCAATGTTACCTCAAAACTGATGGCTACAACTTTGTAGAAAAATTTGGCTCTATCTGTTAAAAAGAAAAAGTTTTATGGGTAAATCATGCAAAAATGACGCGCCTCAATATCTGATTTAAGATTATTAAACCGCAAGGTTTGACGAGCATTTCCGCTGAAGACATCATTTGTTTGTCTCTTATATTATCTTCGAAAGTTATTTTGTTACGATTCAGTTCCGTACTGGACCACTGTGCATTGGCGATGTGGAACTAGTTCTACTGACTGGATAACCCCCAACCGTATGACCCATTCGACCAATTTGCCTTACGTCCATCAGCCAATGACGTTCGGCCGAATTGCCTTCTGCCTTAAAACTTTTGGCCGAATGACCCAGCTGTGCGACTGGGAGATATTATGCATACAGAAAAAATCCAAAATATGAGCGCTAATAATCACAGCAGCTTTGCCTACTAGCGACACGTCGCATACGTCGCGACGTTGAAAATAATAACGACGCACCGCAAGTTTCCTAGGAGACCTGGAGCATGCGATTGATGCCCTAAGGAAAATATACAATACCTAAATAACATAAACATTGTTCGAGTACTACATCGAAATCGCCTACTGGACTTAAAAAAAAAACAAACCTGCGAATAACAGAAATCTCGCTAGTTAAAAAGCATCGCTAGTCCTACTGTCGCTATTCGGTTTGGTGCTATACACATAATATATTTTTCTTCAAATCAACTAGTTTTGAACGATAAAGAACGATAAAGGCGAACACGAAATTATTGCGACACATCCAATAGGGCATAACATTTTTACCGTTGGGTAAAAATCAACCAAATATTGCACACTTTCTCATTGATGTGTATTGTTTACATGCTGTCAAACTCGAAGTCGTGTTTTTCGATTCAACGAAAATGGAGGTGAACCAACGCGAGTCGAGAGAACAAATTCTTTCCAAACACCTGGAATTTCCTGACCTGTTTCACTGGCAGTTGGGAAAAATGTTGAACATTCGTCTATCAGCCGTCTCTAGAGTGTTGAAGGGGACGTTGGACCACGGCAAAGGAGCTGGAAGAAAACCGGAACCGGAGATCATAAAGACGTAGGGAAAGGTGAAGTGGATGATTAAAGCAAATCCTAACGTCTCAAGAAGTGATTTATCTATACAGATCGGCATGTCGCAGTGCTACGTCCAAAATGCAAAGAAGATAGCTGGACTACATACGTACAAGGTAGAGAACTTCGAAATCAAAATAAGTGGCAACAATCGACGGCTAAAACTCGGGCACGGAAGCTCTACGAGAAGATGCTGACAAAATCTGGCTGCTGTGTGATGGACGACGAAACGTGTATAAAAGCCGATTTTAAGCAAATTCCGGGGTTGAAGTTTTTCACCGGCAAGAGCAAGTTCGATGTGGACGACAAATTTAAGAAAAAGAAAATGTCGTAGTTCGCCTCCAAATATCTCATTTGGCAGGCCATCTGCTCTTGCGGACTGGGGAGTGAGCCTTTCGTGACAAAGGGCACAGTAAATGGCGAGATCTACAAATCCGAGTGCGCCTTTTTCCATTCTTGCAGCAGCACGACAAAGCTCTGCTATTTTGGCCAGATTTGTCATCATGCCACTATTCTAAAAGTTTCCTGGAGTGGTATGAGGCCAATTCTATCCATTTCGTTTCAAAGGACATGAACCCGCCAAACTGTCCGGAGCTGCACCCGGGAACTTCGGAAGAGCAAGAAGACAGTTAACGATGAGAAGGAAATGTTAAAAAAATGAAACAAAAAAATGAGAAACTGGTGCCACTGTACCAGATGACACTGTAAAGACTTTGATGGAGGGCATCATGCGAAAATGCATTCAATTTTATACTCAACGCTCCATCGATTAACTTTTCTTTTGATTTTTAAAGTAAATATTTGTATAAAACTACCTTAAAATTTTAGTTTGGATCTGCTCAGTCTGCCATAGATTTACGAAACAAATCCTCCCATCAATACATCCTATCCTGGCGTCAATAACGCCAAAATACTCATTCAAAGTTAATAATAATCATTATTTGACTATTTTGATTGATTCAATTTGAAGCATGAAATCGGATAATCATGGGGATGTTCCACAGCTCATCCCCCCGTCAAGATTTTGCTCAATCATTCTAACAAAACCGTTCGCTGAATGAGACAAATTGGTTTCCAAATTTCAGCTCAACCAACCACCGATCCATCCTTCATTATTTGTGTGTTGTGGAGGCTCGTGTGTGCTTGGTAGCGAGCAACTAATTTAGGGTCAAAGATTTGTTGATGATCGCCGCCAAGCACCGGACGAGTAACAACTAGAGGAAAAAAAACGAGCAAATCTGACAATCCATCAACAGCAAGGGGCTCGTTTTCGCCGAATTTCGTGAGTCACATCATCATCATCCGTCCGACTCTGTTTCTTTAGACACGAATTTTGACAGAAGATTTCGAGAACCGGCCCCAGAACAACAAAGGAGAAGGAGGATTGATGATGGCTAGTCTGCCTAGGTAACGGAACTAGCAAACAAAGAGGACTTTGGATTAAAATATTTATTCACAAATCACACACAGGAAGAGATGCTTATTTTTGAATCATCTTCATGCTTATAATGCCACCATGAATAACCACTTTTCGTGGTCTCGTGGTCGTGGTTCTTAAATGAACTTAAATCTGGACAAAAACTTTTAAGCCACACGCGCAGGACCGGATTACCCCTCCAAAATGACCGACCGTGAATCTTCATCTGGTTGCCGTTTTCTTTGTGTTTGGTTTGGATCATCATCGTTGGGGGTGAAACTTTACCAGACAACAAACCCAAAGCTTAGTGGCTTCTTCAAAGAAGGGTGGTAGAGAGAATGTAAAAAAAAACTGGTTATCTAAAGCCCTATGGTTGAGCTCTTTCCATATGGCTGCTACATCTTAACTTAGTAAGCTGTGTCCATTTTTTGTTGAGTCTCCCTTGGTGGCTTCTCATACACTGAGTAGCCATTTTTGGAGACTCAGTGCATGATATGATGGCGCCAACTTCGATTGAGGTTTTTTTTTCTATAAAATCAATATAGAACAAAACATTTGACGTAATAATGGATAAAAGACGATTTTCGTTGTTCTTGTCTCGATTTAAGTTTTCTCAAAAATTTTTGCTCTCAATAGCAACTTTTTAAACTTTTGTTGCCATTCTTATAATGATTTAAGCCTAAAACAAACTTTAACGGTGACTTTCGACATTTTAGAAATAACATCAAAAATCAAAATCAAAATTTTTGGTTTACGTGCCGAACTACTTAGTTGAAATTCATTAAACGTTGAGATCTTGTGGTGTTTAAAAAAAATCATTTTCAAAGTCATTTTGTCATTTTTGTCATTTTTGTCATTTTTGTCATTTTTGTCATTTTTGTCATTTTTGTCATTTTTGTCATTTTTGTCATTTTTGTCATTTTTGTCATTTTTGTCATTTTTGTCATTTTTGTCATTTTTGTCATTTTTGTCATTTTTGTCATTTTTGTCATTTTTGTCATTTTTGTCATTTTTGTCATTTTTGTCATTTTTGTCATTTTTGTCATTTTTGAAATAACAATATGTTTTTTTTTTAATTAATTTTTATTTTCTAACGTTCTAAGCCACAAATCACTTTTCAGTAAACGTAAACAGAAAAAGCTCGAATCAATCGTGGAACGTCTGTAATTTCTTAGCGGCTAATGGCTTTCTAAATGCCAGTGCCACGGCATCTTACCAGCAGCAATATCAGATACCGGAACCGGTCTTCGGCAAGCTCCATGAAAAGGTGCCTAGTATTCTGATCTTTCTGCGGTGAACCGATCAATGTCATTGTCACCGACCTCCCGTCTCCGGTTGGCCTGACGACTGATGACTAACGACTTGCTGACAATCGCGTGCTGAGCACACTTTTTTCTTCTCACTGTATTCTCGATTCAAATGTGTTTTTCTGTTTGAACCGGTATTTTATTTTTTTTGCTCTCTTTTCCGACTGCACCAAATTGCGGAAACGGATCCACGCCTCAAAGCCGTAAACAATTTGCTCTATTCGACTTAAGAGTCAGATAAGATCGGAAGTCGCTGTTCCGTTGGAAGCTTCTTTCGGCTCGCAATCAACCGAAATTGAAATCGCAAATCATCGCAGATGAAAATCGAAAGATTGCTGTTTTAGGACCCGGCGGGCGCTGCGGCATCGTCATCTCTTCATAATCATTTCTCGCAACAGTACTTTCCCATAGTTTAACATATGTACATGTATGTATGGAGGTAGTTACGTGCGCTCGCCAAAAACGGCCAACTCTAGCTATTTGTAGCGCAAGCATGCTTGCGCACACTCTCGAAACATCGTTACGCAATTTCCATGTACGCCCCTTTGCGCCTAAACCACCGATAATCATACAAAGGTTTACGCTACGAGTAGACTTATACCTACTACAAGCTCATCCAATATCCAAGCAAGCCTAACGATTCCTGCTGCGAATGAGCTATGGACTACGCATGGGCTCCTACGATCGGACTACGACGGATGGGACGGGTCCATTTAACTGTAACGAACGTGCCCAGAGCAGAGCAACAACAGTTGTCGATAGCGCTTTTCCATCTATTGGCGCAGTAGGCCTCTTCGCTATCTACCTACTGGTTTTCATTTTCAATTTCTTTTATTTTCCTACTAGGTAGTGGGTATCTGATATCGGATGCCGGTCAGCTAGCAAACAATCGAGCAACCAAACCGGCAGGTGGTTCATATTTGATTAGGTCACATTGGGTCAGATCGAATCGTGATCGGCCTCGATGAGCAAGGTATGTATGTATGTAGGTATGACCGACTGGGGGCGTAATCACTCGGTAAAAGGAATAAATTACCATAGTAATGTGGCTGATGTTCACTCACTGGCCCACCGTAATCTTAATAGATGATTATACCTTCGTAGATTCCTATGTACCGGCCGACTGCCGCCGCCTTGTACAGGTGAGGGGTGCTTCATTGAGGCGTTCACCATAATATGTGGGTCTTAACAATGGAGATAAGACCTCATAACATTGTGATTCGTTCGAAGAAAGGGAGAAGATCTGAATCACAGGCATTTTTGGTTATGGACTGAGCTTGAAAAAAATGCAGCACTTTCTGTTGTCATTTTTTTTAAGCAGATATGGAAATTCGTGAAATTTTCAGGGTAATGTCATATTTACATGTGCGATTTTTGTGACAATTGTTAACACGAAGTTTGGCCTTTTTCAATGTCAGTTGGATGCAAGAGATTGAAAAAAAACATTCTCTACCACCTCTCTAATCAAAGTGTTGTTATCTTAGTTAAACTAATAGTTTAATCGCCGCTGGATTATGTTCTTATTAAATTTTATGGAATATCCGTAAATTATGATTCTAAGTAAGAGTTTTAATGATAAAAATTTAAAGGTTGAAAGATCAAAGCTAGAGCGCTTCGGGTAAAAGAAATCGAAATAGGCGTTGAAAAGTATGAGCTAGGGCATTTGTTTTTTGAACAGCGTTAAACTACTTGGCTCGCAATGTTTATGGTGCTTCCGCTCTGCGAGATGTAATCTAAGCTTGACAGCTTTCCACTCAAGCATTGCCGCTTTACATTCAAGCTTTCAGTGAAAGCACATCTTCGAACTAATACACCTAGGTTTTTTTACACGGTTTTTTTTACGCGGTTTTTTTTTTTTTTACACGGCTTTTTTTACACGGTTTTCGGGAATTAACACGGTTTTTTTACACGGTTTTCGCGAATTAACACGGTTTTTGAGAGAAAATATTCTAAGTCCTTTTCAAAGGAAAACACTTAGAATCATTTTGAAGTTGGGAAAATCTTATCTCTTAGACTAAGAAAATGATACATGAGACCTAAGACCTGGGACCTGAGACCTGAGACCTGAGACCTGAGACCTGAGACCTGAGACCTGAGACACGAGACATGAGACATGAGACATGAGACCTGAGACATGAAACATTAGAAATTAGACATGAGACCTGAGACCTGGAACCTGAGACAAGGGATATTAGACTTGAGACCTCAGCATGAGACATGAGACCTGAGACCTGAGACCTGAGGCATGAGACAGGAGCCATGAAACATGAGACTTTAGACCTGAGACATGGGACATGCGACATGAGGCATGAGACATAAGACATGAGACCTGGGGCGTGAGACAAGAGCCATGAAACATGAGACCTGAGTACTGAGACATGAGACTTTGGACCTGAGACCGGAGACAAGCTACTAGAATTAGTACCGCGAGAAACAAGTTTAGCTCCGATTTCAACATGCGACCCCTCTAATGAAAGGGTTTGACTTGTAGGTGACGAAAAATAGTGTCGTGACTTCGCTAGTACAAGCTACTAGTGTTAGTACCGCGAGAAATTTGTTTAGCTCCGATTTCAACTTTCGACCGGTCAAATGAAAGGGTTTAACTTGTAGGTAACGAAAAATAGTGTCGTGATTTCGCTAGTACAAGCTACTAGTGTTAGTACCGCGAGAAATTAGTTAAGCTTCGATTTATACTTGCGACCCCTCTAGTGAAAGGGTTTGACTTGAAGATGACGGAAAATTGTGTCGCGAGTTCGCTAGTACAAGCTACTAGTGTTAGTATCACGAGAAATTAGTTTAGCTCCGATTTCAACTTTCGACCGGTCAAATGAAAGGGTTTGACTTTTAGGTGATGAAAATAGTGTCGCGAGTTCGCTAGTACAAGCTACTAGTGTTATTACCGGAAGAAAGAAGTTTCATTTCCGTTTTCAACTTGCGGCCAATCAAGTTAAAGTGTTTGAAGCAAACAGAACTCAAGGTTAGTTGTGAGATACGTCTCGTTGGTCGAGTGGTTAGCGTGGTAAGACGGTAATCGCTGGTCCTCTGATGGCATGGGTTCGATTCCCATCTCGGTACTGGAGTTAAATGTTAATCTTAAATTTTCAACGTAATTAATTCAGTCTGCAAAGCATAAATCGGCATAGACGATGTATGTCTTTTAAACAGAGATACCGTCTGGTGCATCTGGTGCATCATGCAACAGTTTTCAACTTCAATGGCCTTTAAAAACATTATTTCCGCAGATAATCATACCGTTTGTACAAAAAAGTTTTAAAGTTGATTGCACATAAAATTGAGGTAGTCAGAAAAATTATTGGTTCCACCAGTTGTGATGTATTTGAAATGTCGTAATGCATGAAGCACCAAATGCAGTAGTTTTTGGCTTTGTTCGAATTAAATTTTATATTTTTTAAACAATAAATGTTTTTATAGAAAAGGCATTTAGGGGTGAAAAATACTGTAACAAATTCTACTAGCTGAAATCATAAAAATTCATGATTGGATGGATAAAAATTTTGAAGTTATATTTTCATTAACTGCAAATTTCAAAGAATGCATCGTTTGATAAAAATTTTAGAAAATTTGTAGCATCTTGTTCAAGTTTTCAAACCATTAAAAAAACGCACGGGCTCACAGCTCTCAGAGCTCTCTAGAATGATGATTTTATTCAATTTTCAGCTGGGTGCTACAGTTTCTGCTAGCGCGTTTTGATTTATTTTGCCAGTTATCAAAACAAAACGTGATACAAAATATAAAAAATACACTTTAAATACTATTCAATTCCCCGGATTCTCAAGATTATCCCCTGTAACCAATATCACCAACAAGTCAATTCCTTTCACTTGACGGGTCGAAATCGGAAAATCGGAGCTTAACTAATTTCTCGCGGTACTATCACTAGTAGCTTTTACTAGCGAAGTCGCGACACTATTATTCGTCATCTACAAGTCAAACCCTTTCACTAGAGGGGTCCCAAGTCTAAATCAGAGCTAAACTGATTTCTCGCGGTACTTATCCTAGTAGTTTGTACTAGCGAACTCGCGACACTATTTTTCGTCACCTACAAGTCAAACCCTTTCACTTGACCGGTCGAAAGTTGAAATCGGAGCTTAACTTATTTTTCGCGGTACTAACACTAGTAGCTTGGACTAGCGATTTCGCGACACTGTTTTTCATCACCTACAAGTCAAACCCTTTCACTAGAGGGGTCGCAAGTCTAAATCGAAGCTTAACTAATTTCTCGCGGTACTAATCTTAGTAGCTTGTACTAGCGAAGTCACGACACTATTTTTCGTTACCTACAAGTCAAACCCTTTTATTTGACCGGTCGAAAGTTGAAATCGGAGCTTAACTAATTTCTCGCTGTACTAACACTAGTAGCTTGTACTAGCGAAGTCGCGACACTATTATTCGTCATCTACAAGTCAAACCCTTTCACTAGAGGGGTCGCAAGTTGTAATCGAAGCTAATATAATTTTTCGCGGTAATAACACTAGTAGCTTGTCTCAGGTCTAATGTCTCATGTCTCAGGTCCAATCTGTCATGGCTCTTGTCTCATGCCTCAGGTCTCATGTCTTGTGTTTCATGTCTCATGTCTCAAGTCTCAGGTCTCAGGTCTCATATCTCATGTCTCATGCCTCTTGTCTCATGTCTCATGTCTCAGGTCTCAGATCTCAGGTGTCATGTCTTAAGCCTCAAGTCTCATGTCTCAGGTCTCATGTCCCATGTCCCACGTCTCAGGTCTCAGGTCTCGTGTTTTATGTCTTAGGTTTCTAGTCTCAGGTCTCAGGTCTAATGTCCCATGTCTTTGGTCTCATTCTTCAAGTCTCAGGTCTCATGTCTCAGATCTCAGGTCCCTGGACTTAGGTCTCAGGTGTCATGTCTAAAGTCTCAGGTCTCATGTCTCTAGTCTACATTTTCAAGTCCAGGTCTCATGACTCAAGTTTCAGGCCCCAGGTCTTAAGTGTCAGAACTTCAGAGCTGCAGAATTCGAATGGTCTTTTTTTACACGGTTTTCGGGAATTAACACGGTTTTTTTTTTACACGGTTTTCGGGAATTAGCACGGTTTTTTTTACACGGTTTTCGGGAATTAACACGGTTTTTTTACACGGTTTTTTTTTACGCGGTACGTATATCAGTGTAAAAAAAAACCTTACTGTACTTCGAAAATCAAACATCACTTTATTCACACCATAATGCTCTTCATTGTTGACGGTGATGTAATTTGTACCAAGCCATCGTGTCCTTTGAGTAGTAAACTGATAGAAAATCAGGCCAAAACAGTATTAGATGAGGCTGTATTCATTGTGGCAGTAGTCATGAACTGTAAAAAAATTTTTTTCATCAAAATTTATCGACAGATTTTGAATCGTGTTTTTGGCTTCCAAAAAATCTTTCATGATTATTTTTATAAAACTTGTTAAAAAAAGTTTCGCTTTGGTGGCGTTCCTTGTTTTCTTGTTGTTTGATTTGTCAATGAATTGAATAAATCCGGGCAAAATCCGGGCATTTTCAATGAAATCCGGGCAACCGGGCCGGGCCGGACTGTTCCCAAATTTTGTACAAAATAACCGGGCAATCCCATACAAAACCGGGCAAAACGGCAACCTTAGCATAGCAGTTGAGCATATAATTTAGGAGCTCTTGGTTTGACAGAAGAAGCTTGTTTATGACTGCGTTTAGCAAGGCCGTGTGTACGGGGGGAGGGGGGGAGGTTAGGGGGAATTTTTCCAAGTAAAATATTCAGATCAAGAAACGAATTTACCATAATAACCGAAAATTTCTGGATCGCAAAAGGTGTTCGAAAATAATTATAAACAAATATGTTAAAAAATTGGCTCACCTCCGGCGGATTTTTTTTTTTTTTGTTGTTCTTCTTAATGCTTAACACCACATTCAAAAGGTTTTGATAAATTTCAAAAGACCACAAAATTTACATTTTTCCAAGGTGCAAATAGTTTAAAGAACTTATTATGATAAATTAGGGTTTCTTGAATCCAAATATGCAATTAATTTTATTTCCATCAGCTTTCATTTTCAAAATAACCTATGAAATTAGGTAAAAATCTTTTGAGAAAATTCTGCATTTTATTTTCGACAAAACCTTAATAATTTAAAATAAATATTTTAAACCAATCATCAATATTTCTCAGACCCGCAAGCACTTTCAACTCCTGCGAAAAGAAGAATAAAAGATTTCTTTTTGTTTCCTTCACTCCATTCTGTAAACACATTTTTATCGATTTTTTATAAAAAAATTTAAACTTAATTTACTTTTATATAGTTTTTATTTGTCAAATGAAAAAAAAAACCTTTTTTTCAAACTTTTTTCAGTTATGTCATTAATACTTGAGATGATAAGTGTACTGTAGAAATTTTAGAATTCATTTTTTTTTCAATCACTTATCATTATCTTCATAAACATATTATTCCTAAATTGAATGAAGTATGATAAACACGTAGTTTTGTAAGTTAATCAGTTATGAATGATTTCATTCAAAACTCAACTTAACTTAATTTCAATACTTATAAACATTATATCACCAAAAATAAAGATGATAGACGCCAAAATCTACAAAATTTTCAAAACATTGACTCAAAGTTGCTTGAAACTTTAAGAATTGTTTTTTCACTAAATTTTCTAGACAACCTTTAAATTCGTTTTTGTAATATTTTTAATAAACTTGTCTTTGTTTTTTAATTCTAAGGCTTGAAATCTAATTTTTTTTCTTATAAAAAAACATAGTTTCTACATTTTGTCCTTTCCAGGACCCAATACTGCAATAGGCACTGACAAAATATTCAAGGCTTAAAATTTTAAACTACAAAACCTGCGCCCGAAAATTAAAAGCTTTCACTCGTTTTAATTATTTTAAATCATCTTTCTTAATTCAATCATAATTTTTTTATTAATCTATGGAAAGTTCTAAAAATAATACCAAGTTGCATCTGCAAAGCTAAATTTTAATGCACAATGTTAACTGAAATAGTATATGCTTCGTGCTTTCAATATTTCCATCGAAACTGAGAAATCCTTGTTTTTATTTCTACCAATTTCTTATTGATCAATGATCATTTATAAAATCGCTCATTACTCAACGTGTACATTGTCAGTTTAAGCTTTCAATGATGAATTAAACATGTTGTTTTACAAACCCTTCAATTGAAAACAAAGAAAAGAAATTTATACTAACACATCGCGGATCAAATACGAGATATCTCGTTTTTTGCGGTCGCCGCGAGTGCGCCACACTTAGAAGCATATCTTAAATGTAATAAATTAATTAAGAAAACTATTCCCGAAAAATTAAACCTAGTAACTCATGGATACCAGATTTGAAAAATTTCCTCAGTAGTTTATGAGATTTTTCAGCGTAGATTTTTTTTTTGCGGTCCTTAGGAAGTAGGCGTTAAGCCATGGCGAACGCACGCGTTTTCTCTTCGCTCGTGATGATTTTTTTTTTTATTTTTTACATTTCTGGTTATAAATATAAGAAAAAGTTTTGTAAAATATAACCGAAATACAATTTAAAACGGTCAGAACCCAATGTGACCAAAATTAACAGCCAAAAAAGGTTTTTGTTGGTACTATCATGGTTTATTTGTGCTTACTTAGTGTAATTCCGTCCGGGAACCATGTCACAGCAAAATCGAGGCAAACTTTGGTTGGTGCTTCCCATTTCAAAGCAATTGATAAGATCAGGAAAATTCCTTGAAATAGATATGAGTGTTGGGTGTGTTTGGATAGTTGAAAGGTCGAATATTATTACATGCACTCAATTTTGGGTTACGAAAACCCACACAAAAGCAGATCATTGATTGTGGGTGGACACACCCTGGCGCTAAGAGCTCGAGTCGAGCTGTCAAAATAAAAAAGCGCAGGTGAAAAGTGCAAACGACGTGCGTGGAAAAGCAGCCAAATCCGATAATGCTGAATTTAATTTTTATTTAATCGCGAAAAGCGATAACTTACAAATAATTTCCTTCGCAGGAAAAAAGAAAATGCAAAAGGTGCCGGAGCAGGCCGAACTGCCCCGAAAAGAGCGTGCCTGAAACAGCCTTCAAAAGAAGTAAGTATGACATACTTTAGAAGTGAGGTTAGGCACTGATGTGGTGTGGTTTTATTTCTAGGGCCGTTTCACGGGGTTTTAATAAACCCAAGCCATGACAAAGTGTTCGCGCCTAGGATCGCTCCCGGCGGCGAGACTCATTGCTGTATTTTGGCCACAAGAGACGTATCGAGAACACGCGCCCAGGATTATTCCCGGCGGCGCGAATTAGTGTTGTGTTGTATTTCGGCCCCACTACCGGCCACGCACCGAAACTTATCGGGTCAAAGGAAGCGCGACGTGGTGGAAAGTTCCGGCCAGAAGAGCCATAGAATGTCAGCCCCGAACCGAAGGAGTTGGGCTCAATATCTCCGCGCCCAGGATCATTCCCGGCGGCGCGATTTAATGTTATTTTGCGGCCAGAAGAGCCAAGGGATCGTTTGTGGAGAGCCAAAGGAAATGGGCTCAGTTAACCCGCGCGCAGGATTATTCCCGGCAGCGCGACAAGCCAGTGGTTTCCGGCCAGTAGAGCCATACAGTGTCAGCACTGTTCTAGAGCGAACCGAAGGAGTTTAGTTCAATATTTCCGCGCCCAGGATCATTCCTGGCAGCGCGATTTAACGTTATTTTCCGGCCAGGAGAGCCAAACAACAATTGGTGACGAGCTGAAGGAATTGGGCTCAGTTAACCCGCGCGCAGGATTATTCCCGGCAGCGCGACGTGTCAGTGGTTTCCGGCCAGAGGAGCCATGCAGTGTCAGCACTGTTTTAGAGCAAGGGAGTTGGGCTCAATAGTCCCGCGCCAAGGATTATTCCCGGTGGCGCGAATTAGTGTTGTTGTTTTATTTTCGGCCCCAGCATCGGCCACGTATCGATCTTCATCGAGCCAAAAGGATATTGACAGAACAGATGCGCGCCCAGGAGTGATCCCGGCGGCGCGATCCACCATCAGTTTCCGGCCAGAGCCGAATTGCGGCTATTAGTTGCCGTATGTTGTGTTGCTGATGAATTTCTGCGAGACGAGCCGAGGGAGTGTCGCTTCCATTTCGCGTGCCTAGGAAACATATTCCCGGCTGCGCGACCACCAGCGAAAGTGTTGCTCGGTTGAACGAGCCGAAAGGAAGAATATTTGTGTGCCGGCTCGCAATGCCGAAGGGAATTGATCCGAGGTGGCCATATCACAGGAGGAAAACAGGTGAGCTTTAGTTAAGGGGGACTGGTGGGTGGATAGATATTATCTTTCTCGCGCACAATTGCGCATTTTATTGAGTTTGCCTACAACATCTGTTTGGGATAACCCGAGGCATTAACAGACAGGCTATAATATTTGTCCGATTTGGTAGGAAAAAAGATTTCATGTTGGATCTCGAAGAAAATTTTCCAAATGTTTTCATAGTCAGCTACCTCAAAGACGCGACGATTATTTTAAGCCTACTGTGATCTAGAAAAAAACTGCGACGTAGTAAAGTATTCTCAAAGAATCGGTGTGCCTACAGTAAAAAAAAAAGTTGAAGCACACGATTGTTCCTAATCTGTAGTGATATTCTAAGCTGGCGAATGATTTAAAAATATTTTATAAGAAACGGGACTAACAAGTTTTGATCATAAAATCAAAATATGGTTGCTGTGAAAATATTTTTGATATTATTGAGAAACTGGAAGCTTATTAATGATAGACATCTTTCAACGTGATCTTATGAGTAAAAATCTAAATCTCTATAATAAAGATATAAAAAACACGTAAAATTCTATTATAAGGTAAAGTGGTTTTTTTAACCTTTCGAGTTCTAAACAGACCTCGAAAGGTTTTAACTTCTTCTAATATTTTTTTTTTCGTTTTTTTTTTCAAGAGCAAGTAAAGGCGCTTTATTCTTGGTCAATGACCAGAAATGATTGTACACCAGAATCCAACACCAGTTTAACTATGAAAAAAATAGTGCTAAGAGTTTTCGAGTAATCGAAAACATGATTAAAGACAAGAAGAATAATAAAACAATTTTTGTTATATTTTGGGATAAGACATAAGTTTTGGCTGTGCAAGTACGAATAATGAATAGTGAATGGTAGATGTGTTTAGATATTCCATTATCAACAATTGTTATCATATTGCTGAAAATTTTTAATCGTGGTTTTGGGTCTGAAATTTATTTTACAAATTTTTGAGATATTGATTTCAAAATGCTACTAGACTGCTTTAAATTAATTTTCAAGCTAATATCTAGTTCAGAAGAGAGATCACCATTCTGAATAATTTATTAATAAAATCGCATTCATTTGAAACATTCTGACTCAGAGTCGTATCAGTAAAACTTATTATTTTTCGAAAATGTGTGATGGTCATACATGGAAAAAAATGGTTTTTGAAATTAATTTGCTTCTTTGTTGTGCATTTTTGGTATTATTATTATTTCTGGCTAAATTTAAAATTCGAAACCCGTCCGCCCCCACCTCCCCTAGGACGGGCTTGGCGATTCGGCTTCTTATATGTCTTAAAATCCAATCTTACTTTAACACGATTGATGGTTCTATAAGGCAATAGACTGAGTCGATTTGCGGTCATTTTTGAATTTCCCAAACCCTGGGGTCTTAAAAGCTTCGTCTTGGTCCAAAACTCATCCATGATTTTTTGCCGAATTTTTAAGTAACGTTTACATGAGTAAATTTAAACTTTTAGGTTTGTATGGGAATATTGAATATTTTGTACTGAAAAATAAACATCGTTTTTGTTTCTTCTGTGGAACCGAGCCGGCTGGCGATTTTTGTGCCATTTTATAAAATTCCTAAAGGAAAACTTCCGGTGAACAACTTTGTCGAAGACCTTAACTTCGTATCTTATTAGGCAAAAAAGTTATTAGCTTTTTAATAGGGGTATGTCTTTTCGCATTGATAAACAGTAAATTCAATTGACATCACTGCTTGAGCCTCGCGAAGTATTGCATAAAAAGTAGTCATGCAATACCTCGATAGGCACCCAGCAGTGATGTCAATTGAATTTACTGTTTATCAATGCGAAAAGACATACCCCTATTAAACTGCTAATAACTTTTTTGCGTAATAAGATACGAAGTTAAGGTCTTCGACAAAGTTGTTCAGCGGAAGATTTCCCTTAGGAATTTTATAAATTGGCACAACATCCATCAGCTGGCTCAGTTCCACAGAAGAAACAAAATAGATGTTGATTTTTCAGTACAAAATATTCAATTTTCCCATACAAACCTAAAAGTTCAAATTTACTCATGTAAACGTTACTTGAAAATTCTGCAAAAAATCATGGATGAGTTTTGGATCACGACGAAGCTTTTTAGGACCCCAGGGTTTGAGAAATTCAAAAATGACCCCAAATCGACTCAGTCTAATAAGGCAATCCCACTTTTTGACCACATCCCGAATTGAGACAGTCTTCCTGCTGGCGTGAGCATGCATAATTTGCCGGTCCAAAGTTTTGTCCACCAGATCCGGTCTCCGCCCAGATTTTTCTTCCATAAAGCTGCTTTCCTCTTCATACTTCCGAATCGCCTTCCAATTCTTACTTCCTCAGTGAAATGTTGTGGAAAGTACACCATTTGTGTACGATATTTTTGCGTTATTCCGGGAAAATGTGTTGTTCCGGGAAAGTTTTAAGTTGAACTGTAAACAACAACACACTGCCAAAGGACGGTGGCACCCGAAAATTTTGCCAGTGTTGCGAGAGTGCGTGTGAGTGAGTGAGGAAACAATACACTGACTAAACGATGATTTTGTTTGTTTATTCCAGTGCCAGGTCAGCACAGAGCCAGTGCATTAAACAAATACGCTATAAGCCACTTGAGATTATTCTCAAAACGCAGACTTTACAGTCCATTGCAATAATAAAAAAATTGGAAAAAATAGATTGTATATACCGTTCATTAAGAGTCACAAGCTATCACATTACAAAAACATTTATTTGATGCAATTAGTCATTATTCCAAATCTTACATACGTGCTTATTTGGCAATAAACATCGCTTTTTTCCAAGCAACCGGCATCCAGTTTCGCTTTCAACCAACTTGAGCATCTAGTGTAGCTTATTTTTATCACTTTGGAAAGGGGCGAATTGCGTGGGAAGAGGAAAACTTTTAGTGGTGCGTGGGCGAAAGTTCGCACGATTAATGAAGCGTATCGATAACGATGAAGAGCCTAAGTAAGTAACAGATACCGCGCAATATCGAAACCGAAGGGGGGAAGTCTTGTAGGCCTAGGTATGGCTTAGTAAGATGTTCCAAGTGTTTGTTTTTCTGAGTCGTTTCCCTTTCGAAACATAAAAGGATGACGCTTTAGTTTAACCAGACGGATTGGCAGCGTCTTCGACTTGTTTTTTTTTCCAAGTGAGTGTGGCCAGTTTTAACGCTCTAATTGCTCTAGAAAACTTCAAAGAAGGCTTTAGATTGGAAATTCTAATTTTTTTTAAGAAATTGTGTTTTAATGTCATTTGAAAATAGCGAAATTTGAGGTCGAACTAGTTAGCGGAATCTTTTATCAGATTTTCGAAGCAGCTCGTTTGAAGTTAGGATTACAAGAAAGCTAAAAGCACAGATAAACTAAAAGCATTGTACGGATCGTGTTGAAAAACCGGTTCAGCACAAATTCACGCTCACATCAGTGATGGAAGAAACAACAAAAAAACGCTACCCGTTTCGCTACTTATGACTCATCGAAAGAGATCACATTATCCCATTTCCAGCTGTAAGGCGCTGAGCTACGCGAAGTTCAATCTTGGCGATTTTTTTTCCGCTGTTGTACATAGGCCTCAATCAAGGAGCGCTAAAAGCTTCGAACAGATTCCTCCAAGATTGCGGAAATTATTTTGATCACAACCGTAAAGTTTTAACCCCTTTTTTGCTCACTTCATTTTCAATAGCACAGCACAGATGTCGCTGAATAAAACCATCTACGGAACCCATTAACAGGCAGAAAGAGGGGAACCTTTTCTGGTCTTGGAATCGCGGCGCTACGCGAGATCTTGTGGTGTGGCGTTGACCTTAGCCAGATAGATAGGTATCTACTGGATGTGGTAGTTCATGTCAACTTAAGTTCTCCACCAGAGAGGGCTTGAGTAAGGCACATGAAGTCTTGGTACAAAGCAGTCTCATGATTCTGGGAAGTCTGAGATTTTTCTCCGAACAGATGTTTTGACACCAATAAATCTGCAAAAAGGGCTTAGGAATGTTCGCAAAGATAATAGTTATTTATGCAACAAATTGCAAAAATTGGAATTTTTCAGTACGAGTCGTAAGATTATCAAACGAAGCTCGCTGAATTGGATTGTAATGTGTCGAGTTTCGGAACGAGTTGCACTCACTATTTTATGCAAATTCCTTTGAAAATCTGTTCATTAATCAACAAGAAGCGCTTTTCAAAAAATAACCGCATGTGGACGGCCATGCCAATATCCTAAAAATTTCTGATAAAGGAAGTCGTGGACTGTACTTTTGCCAGTAAAAACATTATTTGAAATTAATATTTTTTGCAACAAGGTGTGTGGGTAGTTTTGGTGGGAAAACTTTTTTCCAGTGACAAAAAAGTTTACATTGAACCCAGAAAAAAATAATAGAGTATGGTGGGGTAAAAGTACGACCTTAGTGCTATCCTATGTTTAGAAAATTTTGCCGGTTGTTTTCCAAAAAACCAAGAACAGCATTTGATTCTTTAGGCTTTTATCTCTCTTCTACAAAATTACGAAGATAATCGATCGACGCATTTGATATTAGTAGTGAAAATGCCTAACTGCTACCGAAACGTACTCTTACCCCACCTCTGGGGCAAAAGTTCGAATGATGTGGGGTAAAAGTACGACCATTCAAAATTCCACATTTCTGCATCAAGTCAAGAGAAACATTATTTTATATCAATCTTTGCTTACAAAAGCAGCTCCTGTGTTCGCTTCTTTTACAAATTCTATACATGGGTGAATAACCTGCGCAAATTTTCAGCTCTTCACCAATTGTTTATATTCAACAGGTTCACAGAATGCAGTTCTCATCGAATTTGAGCAATTTTTCGCACGAGCAATTCATGTAGAAACAAAAATATGCGCTGATGTTTCCAGAGCATTTGAAAAATAAGTTTAAATTTTCCGTTCAGATTTACTTCAGTAGACCCTTCGTACTTTTGCCCCATTTGCAGTTCGTACTTTTGCCCCTTCATGGTTTCTCATGATTCACAGTTAATTGTGCAGAACAGAGACATAGTAATTAAATTCTTTCTTCGGCATTCGATAGTGATTAAAACCATCTAAAAAGACACATTTGAACTTTCATTGAGAGCCAGACTTTTGATTGCAAAAACATGTTTGCCGTTATTTGAAATATTACATCATTGAAACAAAAAAGCTACTTTACCTCATTTTTCGAAGTATTTTCAATTTCTACGAAAAAAAATTATGGCTGGTTGTTGGCAGTCCAAATCACTATCAATCCACGCCAGAGTTTTGAATTTTACTGTTCACGGTTTGTGATAATCCCAAAACGTACTTTTACCCGACTCGTACTTTTACCCCACCTTACTCTACGTGAGTTAACCATTTTTTTAATGTAGAAAATCTATCAGCAAAATGGTGAGATATTGATTAATTTAATCAATTCAAAACTTGTGTATCATAATAAAAACTGATCTCATTTTGTTATAGGTAATTCGTTTAGCGATCAATTTAATGCACATCGCTGGAAAAACTTTCGGTTAAAAATAAATTTTTTATTTTGAAACTGTTTAAGAGCCTTTCTTTACAGAAGTTGAAGCGTATTTCAATACTTGTAGATCATCTAATTACATAAAAATTTGCTTGTGTGCCGAATTTGATCAGAACGTCTTTAGATCTGTTCCAGTTCAAGTTATTACTATGAACTAGTTTGGGAGCCCTCCCTGTTCTTGAAAGAAAGGATTCTTAAAACAATCGATAAACAGAAATCTAATGATTTTAAAACTACCGAAAAGTCGAAGCATGAGCAAAAAAATCTCTGAATAAATATCAAAGAGTCGAATTTGAAACAGAAAAAAGTAAACACATCAAATAAAAACGATATTATTTAATCAATCAACGATCTGGTCTGGTCTCATGCACTTAAAAAATTAAACCTCAAAGAGTCAGGAAGCGGAAGTGAAACATAAACAACAATTAAATGAAAGCAAACATTAAATATCCGCTCAAAATTGAACAATTACTCACAATTCTAAAAAAAACCTTTAATCTGAAAACATCAATTTAAGTTCCCTAAAATTACAAAATCTTGAGATATTCAGGGGAAGAAATACTAACATTCCAGAAAAAATTCAATCAAAAATTTGAAAATTTAGAAATCCAAAATAAAAAGTTAAAGAGGTTGTTTGTAAGACACAGCCACAAGAATTACGTAGAATTGCGGTTTTTTGGTACCTTTTCACGAGAACTTAATTAATTTTCAATTACGAGTTTGTCGTTTTTGAATCATTTTTTTTTTTTCGTTTTCAAATCCTGTTTATTTATCCTTTCTCACGACTAGCAAAACATGTTCATAAATTTCCTACTCTGATCTATTACATATTTGAACTAACAGATGTTCAAAAAATTCTTGAAATGCTTTTCAAATATACATAATATACATTTATTATTCCAACGAAATTCGCGTATTTGTCTCTTGAAATCATTTAACCGATTGATGTTCGTTTTTTCGTGATGGTTTAAGTTGTAAGCCATAGCTTCAACTGTTAACCATAGCCCTGCTTTAAGTTTGCAACTATTTTCACCGATTACTACCGAAATCAATTCTTCTGGATCATTAATATAAATTTTAATTCTATCTCGGATAATGTCTTTAATAAAATTCCAAATAATTTTAGAATTCTCGCATAGTTTGATTCTGTGTTTAATTGAATCTAGCTCTCCGCACACACAAGGTGAAGATATCCCTCCTATTTTATGATTGAAAAGTTTACTATTGGTTGGAACCACATCGTTGAACACTGTGAAAAGTGCAGTTTTGCTATCACTTGAAAGAATTTTTTTTGAAAAATTATCAAACATTGTATCCCACTTCATGTACGATAATTCGTTAACAGCTTTTGGAACTATGTTCATTTCATTTAAGAGATAATCATATATTAATTTAGAAGTACAAAGATGAGTAAAAGGTTTTAAGTTTAATGCAATTGATATCCATTCTCGAGCGTAAGGTTGGTATTATTTAATTGATTCAACATGAAATTATCATCATCTGGTTCAGAATGCTTGTTTTTAAATAATATATTTTTAACATAAAGACTTTTAGATTTAGTTTCAAGATCTTGCAAAGATAGACCGCCTTTAAATGTAGGAAGGTACAATTGTTGTTTCGCTACTTTCTATATGAATCCTTTCCATATAAAATTACTACACATCTGTCTGATTTTAGCTATGTACTTATTCTCTGGTGGAAAAACTTGAGCAATATACCAAATTTTGGACAGTATATAAGTATTTAAAATAAAAACTTTTTGGATAACGTTAAGGTGACGTCTATTGTGAATAGAAATAGTAAAGCAAAGTTGTTTTATCAATTCAGAATAAAACTTTCATATACAATGTTTTGCAACTTTGTATCAATGAAAACTCGGAGAGTTCATAATGAATAAATCATTAGTTCTTCTAATTCTAGTTCATCTAATTTTTTCTTGTCATCGCAATTGGCGTTTCTAGTCAGCCTTAAGACATTAAAGCCTAATCTACACTATAGGCAACTTGAACTGCGATTTTTGTTGTGAGACGAACTTTGTTGTCTGTTATTGTTGCTGGAAACATGAGACACTCTCAGTGTCTCCCGAATAAAATGGGAGACATTTAGACCGTCTCGAGACCAACTGACTCTTAGTGTGGACTAGCCTTAACACTGCAACATGTAAAAGCGCCAGGTCCAGCGTCAACATCAGCATGAAAATAAAAAAAAATCGCAAAAGCGATAAGGCCAAGCACGATTTGAACTTGCATGTTTTAAGTTCGAATGTTTCTGAGCAACTAATCGAATTCGCTAAAATTTTTATTTTATATGCCGAAAATATCATAGCGAACGCAAAATATAGGTAGGTATGCTGCAAAGAGTGGACACGAAAACACACGTGCAGAGTATCAACGATCAAAAGCTTGCTTTGATCCGTTTATTTCTCTTCTAGGTCTATTGAAAATACACTACCAGCCAAAAGCTTGGGATCACCCCTTCTAAAACATGAAAACACACTTATTAGAAAAGTTTTTGTTAAATTTTGAGCAATAAATTGACTTGTCCTTTAAATTACCTATATAACTAGCTACCTAAGTTATCGATCAAAAGTTTGGGATCACTCCGCATGATGTATCTGCCAAAAGTTTGAGATCGATATTAAAAAATTTGTAGTTATCAGACAGCGTATCGCTGATCTGTAAAGCTTATTTGTTTAATATTTAGTTAAATTTTGTCTAGTCATGCTTCATGAAAACTTCAACTAAAGATTGATTATGTTCCGGGAAATTTTACTCAAATGTCTGACCTAAAAATACCTGGAATTTTTTTTATCATAACTTTGACATCTTATGGATTATTATGGATCTATTGAACTAAATATACATTTTCGCCAAATACATACGAAGAAAATATATCCAATGTGTCATAAGTTGGCTATGATATGGCCGCAAAAAAAATCATGTTTATGAAGGGGTGATTCCAAACTTTTAACCAGCAGTGTAGGTAGTAGGTTTAGGTACACGAACTATTCTAGGGAAGAATGGCTCTCACGTGCTTAATGCTGAGAAAAAGTATACCGCTTTCTAGAAGAAGGCAATGGCCATGGTTAAAATCCTGAAAAAAGTCATACGGAGATGCGACTCGTTGTGCTTCTACAACGTCTAGTCATGTTGGCTGCTAGCACCCATCCCAAAATGATCTTTGGAAGAGATATCCGTTGAAGAGGCTTTTTTCGTGACGCGAGATTCGTTCGCGAATTTCAATTTGCACCCCTATAGTGGTGCCGTAAGACGTAATTCTACGTCAAAAGGCAAAAATGGGGAGTTGTCATATTAAATTTTTTTTTCGAAAATTTAAAAAAAACAGTTACACTTAGTTAAAAAATATCAGGAGAAAATAAAAATCAAAAAATTTTTAAATCATTTGGAATAAACTTTTAAATTTCAAACCGAATAATTAAAATATTCAACAAACAAACAAACAAACAAACAAACAAACAAACAAACAAACAAACAACAAACAAAAGTCTTACCCAACACCGAATTATCGAAAATTTTGTAGTTTTAACGAACTTTAAATTCAGGAGTCGATAGTGCGTTGACCAAAAGCCTGAGATTTCGGGTTCAAATCTTGTACAGTGCAGCCAATAAATTTGTTCAACATTTTTCAAATAAAAAGTTTTTTTCATTTGCGTTAACTTCTTTGTCAATCTTTCCTGATGGACTCAGGAGATCTAAGAGTTGCGTAATTATCCAAATTTGATATGAACCCTCACCCGTTCCAGATTTTACACCGATAAAAGTTCTAAGAGTGTAAATTTTATTGCTGATTAAAACCTCTGTTTCTTCGTTTTTTTTAAATTCAATAATTCCAAAATAAAATTATTTCAGTTTACAACTAAGGAGATTTCATTTTGAGAATTTGATAGCTTTTCAAATATTTTTTTTCAGATCCATGTTTTTCCTACTTTTCTTGACTCTGAATAAAGTAATATGATTTATCGTAAAGGAATATTGTCCAGTACCATATTTTGGTAACGTTACGATATTTGCAAACCAAATTTTTGTTCAAATCGGTTGACAAACAAGAGAAATATAGCGTTTCAACCAAAAGTGTCGAATTGAATTGGCAATATAAAACTTATTAGGAAGTTATTTTGATGAAGAGATTAATCACCGTAATTTATATTTGTTACTTTAATTTATCGGCCTTATCGGTGAAAAGTGATGTCCTTTTTAGTAGGGACATCTCAGGATTATAAAATTTAATAGATGGATAGAGCGTTAGATGAAATGAAAGATGGTGAAAATGAGCGGATAGAATGTATTTAGAAGCATTATCATCACATCACATATCAAATTTTTGTTCAGTTTTTTGGCCGGGCTTTCAGAGAGCTTCCATAAATTAAAAAAAGCTTTCAAAATTGAAGATTTCATTTATTCATTAGGAGTGCCAGAAAAATGAATTTATGTGCTTGTAAATGGTTACAAGCTGTCAAACTTTCAATAATCTTATATTACATTCTTAAAACGGATTAGCGTTAAAGAATCAAATGAGTCAAATATTTGAATTAATACGATTTCGTTTACATTTCTGATTTTGTTTGTTATAATTTGATATTTTCTAAATTTTATTTGAGGCTCTCAGGATCGGAGGGGTGCAAGTGCCAAAATCATTAGTTTTAAGTTATCTATCGATTCTTCATGTTTCAATCTACATCTGATGCAAAACTCGGATTGTATTTTAATTTTTTTTTACAGTTTTTCTATTGCAGTTTTAACTGCTCAAATTTGTATAATATATATAAAATTGAGCCCTTTGGCAAAAAGCAAGTTTTTTTTCGAAACTATGATTTGGGCATTAGCAACCCTATGATTGATCCAAAGCGCCTCATATGAAATTTTCAAAATTCATTATTCGATGTTTCGTAGTCGACATTCGATACAAGATGTGAGTCTTTTTTCGACTTTCTTTATTTGTTGTACAATATCCCTTTCGGAAAGTAGGCGATGATTTTCGACAATGGTGGTGTTTAATTTTCTCTCCGTTGTTCAAAATTATTATCTTTGTTATTTCAGTGGTAAAAGTGATTTATCGAATTGCTGGATGTGTCACTAATCGTAAAGTGTGATCAAGTGATCGAATTGCGGGTTGGGTGATGAATAATTCGAACAAAGGTACCCCAATATGTGCTGTACAGAGCTGAAACCGGCCCAGAGAGTAGGAGCAAGTGAAAACCATAATCAACTATCATGGTCCAGAGATTATTTGGTGAGTCCGTTCCAAGACGTTTATTTTACGAGAAGGGCTGATATCGGAAAGATTTCGCATCGAAATTTTCTGATTTTGGATCTATTCGAGAATCTTCGGTTTTCGAGAGTCAATTGCTGACAATCGATTGTACATTTCAGATTTTTCTTGTGCATCTGGTGGTTTTCCAAAACGTGGCCGTTGGATTGGTTCATTCAAAGTTATTTTCTTCTAACAAAAACATTGAATAAATGAAACTTATTTTGGTAACTGATAACGTTTTGTTTATTTCGTAAAAATCACTTCTATGAATGACACGTGTACGTGACTGTTGAAACTTTTCGGAGTGCTGCGATTGGAAGTAAATCTGCGATAGGAGGGCAAATCATGTTTTATGAATTTATCAGTTCGTTTTGCACGAGGTTTTGACCATTTCAAACGCAGGAAAATGAGGTCTTTGACACAAATTAAATACTTTAAAAATAAAAAAAATAAAAAAAAGTCATCTCAAACAAATTGAGCTCTAGGGTAGATAAAGAATTGCCTGATGGTGACAAGTTTCAGTCATAATTTTACATATTTACGCCCGGGTGAGATGCAGTCATGCAGATAAAATTTAACAAAACGCAGCTACGCAGAAATACATTATTTGCCTTTATTTTTCTTTCAAATCAGTTAAGCATTAGATGTTGATTAAAATGTTTTTTGAAAACTCAATTTTGTGAAATCATGTCTTACAATTCTTCAAACAAGATTGGCTACCCTAAGAGGAATAAAAACAAACACTAAGGTGAGGCAATCATAACCTAAGACAACGAACGGCACGGCGGCGTTTGTTTCCGGTCAAAGATCGCGTGAAAGAGCTTCTTCAGCTGTGTGATTTTTAACCATTTCCAGCAACAGCGGAGGCAAATCGCCCTACCGGAACAGCCGAACGCGCTGTAACTTTTGTTGCTATAATTATTCGCATTTTAAATGCTCACTCTGGTTGCCAATTGTTGTTGCCAAAAGATGACTCATCTTGGGAGTAGCTACAGACTACAAGCCATCCTTAAAAATATACGCAACAACGTAATCATTCAACGCCCCAAATAATTGCGCCAAAAACTTTCGCCAGCTCCAAAATTAAAACAACCATTCGAAACAGAGAAAAAATAACACCTGAAGCTCAAGGAAATGTGTGCGGGGAAAAAGTTTGCACCTAAAGTCCAATTTTATGCAGCCGAGAAACGGATCTGCGAAGATGATCTCACGCTAGACGAGGCGTGACTTTTTTCGCGCTCAACTTTGACGCTAAGGCTTTTTTCAACTATTTATGTATAAACGAGTCTCGTGTGCCTGCATGCATGGTTCGCTGATGTCCTTTGTCGTAATTGAGCTATTTTAGGTAATAAAACGTCAGTGATACTTTTGATAGGTACCAGTTTCTTTTAAGTTTTCCTGCATCCGAAACAAATATGACTCACAACTCAAAACTGATAACTTCCCACTTGTCGTACTGCAAGATAACGCGACAGATAAAAGTAAAGGTTTCCCCCCACCAACACTTTTCAACGCTTATCTTATCGCACCGGCGCGAAAAAAGTGATGATAACCTCCCCTTTCTATTTGATAAGTTCAACACCTGCCACGCACTGTTGATGAAACCTTTGTTATGTGAGATTTTTGCTCCCTCATTTTCACAAGGGGTGACGAATACGTGTGTAGGCCTACTTCCGATCTGCTGATGAGCTTACCCACAATCGGCACAATTTGAAAGATTCGGAAATGTGACGACACCACATGACACGACATGGTTACGTGAGAAGATGGCAAGTGACGGCGATCAGTCAGCAGAAATGCAATACGACGATCGGCTCGAATGATTATAATTAAATTGGAGATCTATTGGTGTCCAATTAGAGAGGAACCGATCGCGATGATGACGTTCGTTATTCGTTCACCGCAATCACAATCGCAAGTAGGCGCTGATAATGGATATCCAATTTATGTGTACGATTATGTAACACAAAAGTGTGTTTGTGCGTCGGAAATGATATTTGGGGTCTGGGAAAGTTGGGTGCATTTTCACACGATCATAGATAAGTATGTGAAATTGAATGAGATAAAAATAGATAAGTTGTATCATCTCGATTAAGTGTCCTCAATTTTCATTCATACTAAAGAACAGACTCCAGATTTACTCAGCTTCATGAATTAGTTATGCACTTCAGTCAATGATTTTCTTATTGGGTTTTAATAATTCCCAATCGTAAAGTCATACGATATTTCGATAGAAATTTTTCAAGCAGATGACTTGTCAAGCCGCACATTTCATCATAAGCTAAATTTAGAACAAACCCATAAGCAAAATTATGGACAAACAGTAAAATATAGGGAAACCGACTTTGAAAATCTTATTATTTTTTAGTAAACTAAAGCTGAAAATAATTATTAAAAAACATCCGAAATATTTAAGATTTAACCCTATTATTGGCATTTTCCATTATCGCTGGTTGGTTGGTTGGTAGCCAACTCATAAGCGCGAAAACTTCGATTTTCAAATGCATCGACAATATATAGAATCTGAATATCCATGACCAAGTTGATTCATGACGAAACAATAAAAAAAAAGATTCCACAGATTTCTAGCAAATTTTTTGATAAAATCTAGGTTGAGGTTTAAATTTATGATTCTTGAAATTATCTTCAGTTTTAAAAGATTTCTCAGTTGAGTTTAGACACTTCTTGGGTAGGATTTCTGAACATCTTAAAACATTGGTAATGTACACTGTTACTTTTCAAGTAAAATTACTCAATTTTTTATACTTGACATGATTTTTGGATGAAATAAAAAAAAATCAAAAAAAATATTATCTCAGAAAACCGCCACAGATTTCTTGTGTTCGGCCCAAAGGCCTAATCCGCTATTCGCTAGTTAGTCCGTTAACTTTTTGTTAGCGGTTTTATTTCGCCGCTAAGTATTGATTGATCTAGCGAATTAAAAAGTTCCGCTATTTTTTTATTCCGCTAATTGGAGACCGCTAACTTTCATATATTTGTATCAATCTCTTACATTATTAGTGACAGAATAAATTTTTTGTTATTTATCAAGTTAAAGTGACATTGGGCATCATCCTGATTGCTTAATTGGATTAGTTTTAGGGATGTGTACTCGAGTTAGAAAAAAGATGTATTTAGTGTTATTTTTCTCTCTTTTAGCACTTTTTTTTCGCAAAATTTACAGAAAAAAATAACAATAAAAGGTGTTAAACATTATAACAATATATTTAACATCCCTTCATCAACATCTGTTTTCAAATGGTTGAGATATTTACTTTTCCCAATACAGTTTTTAAGAGATTTTACAGATCAGTTCATATAAAAATAAGATAAAATTACCATTGTAGCCTTCGTTTAAAGTTCAAATACAAATTGTATATCCCCCTTATTCTGCGCCGCGCGTGAGGTGACGATAGTCGAGTCACCCGATTCCAGTAGTCGCTTTAGGTGGGAAACGTCTTTTAGAATTAACTTTTTGAGTTATTATCCTAATCTAGTAGTCACCGTGAGTGACAAATCGTATGCTCTGTCACATCGGTTTCGGGAATAAGGTGACAAGACTCACGCGACTCCGACTCGACTCGACTATCGTCACCTCACGCGCGGCGCAGAATAAGGGGGGTATATGTATGTATACGTTTTAAAATGCTCCTGCAAGTTTGAAACAGAGGAGAACAGTTTAAAGATTTTAAATGATGATAATGTAAAATAATACAAAAAACAACAAAATGAAATGAATTACACAAAAGATTGTTTGCATCGAAATTGCATACTATCTACTTTGCACAAAACAGATAAATCGATTAAATTTGTAACCAAAATTTAAATTGAAAAACGAGATGTCTCCCATCTTTCACATTCTGTTCTTTTGCTCTTGTAATTGTTCGAAAATTCGTTCTTTTTTAAATAGTAGAATACAGAGAGTTGTTAAAATTCCCATCTTTGACAGTTCTTGTTTTGCTCATATAATTGTATGAAAGTTCGATTATCTAATTTTAAATGAAATATGTACTTGAAACATTATTTATTACTCCTTGAGGAGTTGGAAAATCGAAGGGGGAGCGGCGCACAGTGGTCCAATTCTCAAAAAAGCTGGCAAAAAGTCTGTTTTCAACAAATTTTGCTCTGAAACCTTTCAAAATTGTTCAATAATCATAATTTCACCAAAAATAACATATTATTTTCATATTTTCTTCTAAATTTCTTTTTTTATTGATAAAATTAGAAAAATTTAATTTATTTTAATATCTCAGTAAGTAAATTCTTGTAGTAAATTTTTCCAACAGATTGCTGCAAAATCTATCACATCCTAGAAAGGTTAAATGAATCTAAAATTATCTCAAAATTACAATACATATGAAATTTAATCAATCCAGATTGACCTGACAACGCTCAAGTACCGATCACTTTTTTAATTTTTCATTTATAAACGAGTGACAATGACAAAAATGACAGAAATTTTATGATAGATGAGAATTGTTCAACAATTTCGCCACTACTGATCAAAATTTTGAAATTAAGGTTTGAAGGCTTTTTTTCTTAAATGATGATTCATTATACCAATGGTTGTTTTAACACAAAACGCTTAATTTACATTTTAAACGAGAAATACAAACTTTTTGCTTCGTATTTTCTATTTTTTTTAATTTAACATTTAATATTTATTTTTAAATTTATTTCATATTTTTAAATAATACCATAAAAGTTTCTAACAATTTTTAAAGTTTCAATTGGTTCTCATGAATATTGAACAGCAAAAAAGGTTCTACGATTTGAACAATAATCAGAAGAATATTTGAGAAACAGTAATTTAATTATGTTTTGGAAGTTTCCCTTATAGTAAAAATGTCACAGAAATTCATACTGATAGTGCTTCATAATATGAAAATTATGTTTTTTGAATGGATTTTTGAGAAAAATCAACCTAGAGATCCAATTAAATATCAATTTAGTTCGTGATCCGGGAGGTTATTGGCTTAGAAGTCAAATTTGATGAAAAAAGTGGTTCAACTCTTTGACGTCGTCCTCCAAAAATGGCAAAAAAGGCATCCCAATTTGCCATATTTTGTAGCCCAGAAATGTGGGAATCTATCCAACGTAAAATTAGAGTGAAGTTATGTGGAGTTTTTTTTAAATCTCTAGTTGAAGTTACAAAATTCAAAATATGTATCGTTTTTTGCAACTAAATTCCATATAAAAAATTTCAACTTTATACTAAATCACAAATTTTTATTAGATAATGTGTAAAATATGCCAAACAAAAATATAAAAATAATTGCAAAGCAATATATATTCACGATTTGAATATCTATTCGTTTTTCAATGTAAGCAAATCTTTGCGAATTTTTCAAAAAATATTCAATCTTTTCTTAGCATTTCTTTGAAAACTCCGAAACGGGTAAACTTAAGACTATCATTTTCATGGTTTCATTTAGCTTGAAAATGTCGGAACACGATGAAATATTTGAATAGATAATTATGAGCGCTTCAAAAATCGACTTTCTGCCAGCTTTTGGGGGCATCCATAAATTACGTAACGCTTCTAGGGGGGGGAGGGAGTAAGCTCGAGCGTTACTAATTGTGACATAGGGGAGGGGGGGAGGTATGCTCATCGTTACGTAACGATTTTTTCCTTAAAAATTTCAGTTTACTTAATCGCAGCTATTTTGATGTCATGGCATTTTCGCAGAATGATAAACATACCAAAATTTGCTTAAAATTTGTAGGCTTCAACATGATTGAAACTGGTTTGGAACCTTTCCCCTTTAAAGATTTTGAATTAGACTCCGACAAATGCGGATTGAATATCCGTTAAATAACCGGTGGAAAACCGAATATTAGGTTCAACCTTAAGACGGAAATTTTACTATTTTTATCTCAATTGAATTAAAAAATGCAATTTTGATTACTCCGACGAATAGTACTAAGTTGAGTATATTTAGCATAACAAGTTATACTGCTTATGCCGACAAGTTATACTCCTTAAACAAACTAAAGTAAACAAGTTAGATCATCAGTGAACAAGCACAGAACAACTCGGATTAAGACAATCAATTTATTTTATCAAAGATTTATCATCAATGAGTACTAAGAAGCGATTTGGATAGATATAAATTCCGTTTTGTAAAACGTTAAAAAAAAATATGTTAATTTTTTTTTTTATCTTCGAAAATGTATTTAAAAACATGTGAAGATGGGGGGGGGGTAATTATCAGCGTTACGTAATTTTCGAAGGGGGGTTCGTCGAAGCGTTACGATTTGTGACATACGGGGGGGAGGGGGTCAAAAAAGTGCATTTTTGCGTTACGTAATTTATGGATGCCGCCTTTCTGGGTTTTGGACCACTGTGCGGCGTGACAAAAGAAGAATTTGATATTTGTTCCGGCCTCTATGTTGGTCAACAGTTAGTGATTAGCGATTAGCGCTTTAAACTTAAAGCGATAACTTTTTCGGCACATTTAGCGTATTTTATTAGCTACCGCTAACTTTGAAAGAGTTAGCGATCTAATTAGCGGCTCTACTTTTTCAGTTAGCGATGCCGAACACTGCTTGTGTCAAACCAAAGAACTAGAGATAATATTTTGCCAAGAACCCCGTTTTTTGTCGACTTTGATGCTGAGTCGTGCCAATGAGAATCTATATAATCGCACTTTCAATCGTATCTCGAGCTTAAAAAACAACCACCTTTTCACCTGTACTCATCTGCTACTTTCCAATTTTTGTTTGCTTTTCCTGCTTGAACCTATGGAATTTTATTCAGAAATCATCAAAATAAAAATCTATAGGTTCAAGAACGAAAAGCAAACAAAAATTGGAAGAAGAAATTAGGAACAATGTATTCTGGGTTGAAAATAATCCAATACTATAATTTTGACAATAATGCATCCGCTTTTCCAGAAAAACTGGAAGGGGAAACAAATAAGGTTTAAAGTATTTTTTAAATAAGAAAACTTTATCAAATGTCCAAACAAGTTCAAGCAAAAAAAAACTAAAGAAGATGAGAATTTTATCATTGTTTATATTTCAGATTTTTTCACTTACTAACTAACGTTAACATGGGTAAATTTGAACTTTTATGTTTGTATGAAAAATTGAATATTTTGTACTAGAAAATCCGCCTTTGATAGAATAAACCATGGACTTCTACTAGCCAACCTACAACGACTGGGATTCTCAAGCGAATTAGTTCAATGGCTAATAGCTGTGAGTCCAACGAATTTACCGACTTTTCGAGAGTCCCAAAAGGCAGCAACCTAGGTCCTCTGCTGTTCTTAATATTTTTCAAAGATGTATACTTGCTGCTCCCACAAGAATGCAGAATGTCTTACCAGTCTTACGAAAGTTTACGTTAAAAACAGATCTGATGCTGGCTGTATCAACAAATGCGCTATAATAAATGTTCAACCGAAGAGTCGATCCGATACGGTTTCTTTATCATATTTCTAATACACAAATCAAAAGAGTGGTTGCTTTTAAGGTCCTCGAGTGCTTCTAGACTA
>NC_073693.1:357321327-357370094 GCF_029784155.1 Uranotaenia lowii | reverse complement strand
TTTTACTCTGCCCATTACGGAGCTATTGAACTTAAACGAGGTCAAGACGTTCAAGAAGCAGCTTTAAGAAGAGAGTGTGTTTTATAGCGCACAAAGCAAATCGGCAATTGAAGCTTGAAATCCCAGTTAACAGCCATCTTGGACCTCATACCCACTTATGCTCACATAAACAGGACCACCAATTATTTCTAAAGGGGATTTGAGTTAACCATTATGCTAGATTGATGGAATTTTTAATAAGCTGTGTGATGAGTTCATGATAAAATTTGCTCATACATGCCTTGTAAAATGTGGTGTGAAATACCTTGATTAACGTTTTATCGCGACGATACTTACTGATTTTATCCTGCAGCACCTGAACGCTCTCCGTGAGGGTCTCCACCTCATGACTTAGCTCGTTGACATAGTTGAACAGGGCGAAATTTTCCTCCTCCTTCTTGATAAACTTTGCCACCAACCGATCAATGTCATCTTCCCCCGAAAATGCCATAATCCTCGACATAATCTGCTCGTACTCGGCGTACTGGCGCTCCAAATTTTCCAACATCTTTTGCCGCTTCTGAGCTTCCCGTTCCTCCAGTTCAGCATTCGATCGCCGTTGACCCTTGATACCGAGAAACTCTTGCAGTTTAGCATCGTGATCCAGCTTACGCTGCAGCTCCCGCATTTCCTGCACGTGGGCCGCCTTCTCCGAAGCCGCTTTATCTTTAAGAATCTGCAGCTTAGTGCAGAGTTCTTCCCGAGAGTCATACGCCGAGGTTGCTTGATCTATCAAATCCATCATATATCGCTTGCCTTCGTTCATTTTGTTAACCAACTTCTCCCACATTATGTTAAATGTGGCGCGTTCCTGCAGCATGTGATCTATCGTTTGACGGAGTTGAGCATTCTCGGCCATCGCCACACCTGCCTTCTTGTTCACAACGTCCAGTCGATTTTCTAGCTTGCGCACTGACTTCTGTGCCTTCGCTATGGTTTCATTGTAACGAATGTCCGTTACTTCGTTTTTACGAATTTCGGCAATCTCCCTATGTATCTTTTTGATGTGGTTTTCCAATTCCCGTAAACCTTCTTTCTTGGCTCTCAGGTTAGCGTGGGCGTTTTCTTGTCGCTCATAAGTTGACTCCAGCACCGATTCCAGTTCGTTCTCGCGCTTCGAGTGGACACCGTTTTCTTCACAATCCAGTTGTAGCTGTAGCTGTTGCTTGTCGCGTTCTAGCAATCGCACACTGGCCCGGAACTTGCGCATCGAATTGCCTTTGAGCTCCTGGAAGGCGGCCCGTTCGTTTTCCAGGGTTCTGAGTTGTTTGTGCAGCTTTTGGCTTTCCGCTTCGGCTAGTTGCTCCATCTCGTACTGCTCGGCGGCGCCGACTTCCGAGGACATCTTCTGCTGGCTGGACATGGTTAGTGGGAGATTGCTTTAGGTCTAAAATAAATCGAATAAATAAAATGATTTTCTATGAATTTATTATTTCTATGATATGAATTCAATTGTTGGAGAGTATAGAGTATGATTGAAATGTACATATATTGAAATTGAAATGTTTGAATATGTGAAAAATTAGTTGAGAATGTGTTCATTGAGAAACTTGTGTTTGGGTTAATTTCTAGAAAATAATATCATTTTCTGTGTTTATTTACCAAAATTGAAACATTGAAGATTTTTCTAAAAACTTTCTTTTGAGATTGTAAATAACTGATGTTGAAATTAATTGTTTTTTTTTTTTTTTATCGAAAAGTCGACCAAAGAAAATTTATTCACAAGTAATGAAATCGATCAATTTATCACAATTTTTCAAGCGTTTGGAATTTTTCAATAAAAACATTAAAGTATAATAACATTTGTGATTTCAAAATTCATTAAACTTATTTTATAATTTTTCGCATATTTTTTAGTTTTAATAATTTTTAATTTCAGTCATTTTTATCGTTTTTGAGTTTTTACATTTTTTTTTTTGAAATTATTTTTTTTAAATGACTAGTTTGTTATTCAAAACTGTTACAATTCATGACGGTCATTTTTGTCATTTTTGCCCTTTTTGTCCTTTTTTTCCTTTTTGTCCTTTTCGTCCTTTTCGTCCTTTTTGTCATTTTTGTCCTTTTTGTCCTTTTTGCCCTTTTTGTCCTTTTTGTCTTTTTTGTCCTTTTTGTCCTTTTTGTCCTTTTTGTCTTTTTTGTCCTTTTTGTCCTTTTTGTCCTTTTTGTCCTTTTTGTTCTTTTTGTCATTTTTGCGCTTTTTGTCATTATTGTCATTTGTGTCATTTTTGTCATTTTTGTCATTTTTGTCATTTTTGTCATTTTTGTCATTTTTGTCATTTTTGTCATTTTTGTCATTTTTGTCATTTTTGTCATTTTTGTCATTTTTGTCATTTTTGTCATTTTTGTCATTTTTGTCATTTTTGTGATTTTTGTGATTTTTGTGATTTTTGTGATTTTTGTGATTTTTGTCATTTTTGTCATTTTTGTCATTTTTGTCATTTTTGTCATTTTTGTCATTTTTGTCATTTTTGTCATTTTTGTCATTTTTGTCATTTTTGTCATTTTTGTCATTTTTGTCATTTTTGTCATTTTTGTCATTTTTGTCATTTTTGTCATTTTTGTCATTTTTGACATTTATGACAATTTTGTCATTTTTGTCATTTTTATCATTTTTGTCATTTTTGTCATTTTTGTCATTTTTGTCATTTTTGTCATTTTTGTCATTTTTGTCATTTTTGTCATTTTTGTCATTTTTGTCATTTTTGTCATTTTTGTCATTTTTGTCATTTTTGTCATTTTTGTCATTTTTGTCATTTTTGTCATTTTTGTCATTTTTGTCATTTTTGTAATTTTTGTCATTTTCGTCATTTTTGTCATTTTTGTCATTTTTGTCATTTTGTCATTTTTGTCATTTTTGTCATTTTTGTCATTTTTGTCATTTTTGTCATTTTTGTCATTTTTGTCATTTTTGTCATTTTTGTCATTTTTGTCATTTTTGTCATTTTTGTCATTTTTGTCATTTTTGTCATTTTTGTCATTTTTGTCATTTTTGTCATTTTCGTCATTTTTGTCATTTTTGTCATTTTTGTCATTTTTGTCATTTTTGTCATTTTTGTCATTTTTGTCATTTTTGTCATTTTTGTCATTTTTGTCATTTTTGTCATTTTTGTCATTTTTGTCATTTTGTCATTTTTGTCACTTTTGTCATTTTTGTTTTATTTGTTATTTTTTTACAATTTTGTCAATTTTGACAATTTTGACGATTTTAACAATTTTGACAATTTTGACAATTTTGACAATTTCGACATTTTTGACAATTTTGACAATTTTGACAATTTTGACAATTTTGACAATTTTGACAATTTTGACAATTTTGACAATTTTGACAATTTTGACAATTTTGACAATTTTAACAATTTTGACAATTTTGACAATTTCGACAATTTTGAAAATTTTGACAATTTTGACAATTTTGAAAATTTTGACAATTTTGACAATTTTGACAATTTTGACAATTTTGACAATTTTGACAATTTTGACAATTTTGACAATTTTGACAATTTTGACAATTTTGACAATTTTGACAATTTTGACAATTTTGACAATTTTGACAATTTTGACAATTTTGACAATTTTGACAATTTTGACAATTTTGACAATTTTGACAATTTTGACAATTTTGACAATTTTGACAATTTTGACAATTTTGACACAATTTTGACAATTTTGACAATTTGGCAGTTTTGACAATTTTGACAATTTTGACAATTTTGACAATTTTGACAATTTTGACAATTTTGACAATTTTGACAATTTTGACAATGTTGACAATTTTGACAATTTTGGCAATTTTGACAATTTTGACAATTATGACAGTTTTGACAATTTTGACAATTTTGACAATTTTGACAATTTTGACAATTTTGACAATTTTGACAATTTTGACAATTTTGACAATGTTGACAATTTTGACAATTTTGGCAATTTTGACAATTTTGACAATTATGACAGTTTTGACAATTTTGACAATTTTGACAATTTTGACAATTTTGACAATTTTGACAATTTTGACAATTTTGACAATTTTGACAATTTTGACAATGTTGACAATTTTGAAAATTTTGACAATTTTGACAATTTTGAAAATTATGACAATTTCCACAATTTTGACAATTTTGACAATTTTGACAATTTTGACAGTTTTGACAATTTTGACAATTTCGAGAATTTTGACAATTTTGACAATTTTGACAATTTCGACAATTTTGACAATTTTGACAATTTTGACAATTTTGACAATTTTGACAATTTTGACAATTTTGACAATTTTGACAATTTTGACAATTTTGACAATTTTGACAATTTTGACAATTTTGACAATTTTGACAATTTTGACAATTTTGACAATTTTGACAATTTTGACAATTTTGACAATTTTGACAATTTTGACAATTTTGACAATTTTGACAATTTTGACAATTTTGACAATTTTGACAATTTTGACAATTTTGACAATTTTGAAAATTTTGAAAATTTTGAAAATTTTGACAATTTTGACAATTTTGACAATTTTGACAATTTTGACAATTTTGACAATTTTGACAATTTTGACAATTTTGACAATTTTGACAATTTTGACAATTTTGACAATTTTGACAATTTTGACAATTTTGACAATTTTGACAATTTTGACAATTTTGACAATTTTGACAATTTTGACAATTTTGACAATTTTGACAATTTTGACAATTTTGACAATTTTGACAATTTTGACAATTTTGACAATTTTGACAATTTTGACAATTTTGACAATTTTGACAATTTTGACAATTTTGACAATTTTGACAATTTTGACAATTTTGACAATTTTGACAATTTTGACAATTTTGACAATTTTGACAATTTTGACAATTTTGACAATTTTGACAATTTTGACAATTTTGACAATTTTGACATTTTTGACAATTTTGACAATTTTGACAATTTTGACAATTTTGACAATTTTGACAATTTTGATAATTTTGATAATTTTGACAATTTTGACAATTTTGACAATTTTTACAATTTTGACAAATCAACGATATACTCAAATGACAAAGCTTTCTACTTAAAATTCTTTTTTCTAGTTATTCTGTTTTAATTTTTTTAGGAACACTCCATTTCAAAAATAAATGGACATTACTCATGACATTTCACCCACTAGCGTTCTTGGATTCGAAATTTTCAAATAACTCTTACAGCAAAAACATTCTGTGCTTCTTGAAGAAGATGATTCAACGGGTTCGGGAATGTATAGTTTTCACATTTAATGATTTTTATAACCTTTGAAATAAGTGGCAGAAAATGTTAAAATGTCTTTAAAAACTGAACATTTTTGTTAAGTAAACTCCAAACTTACCCACAGGATGTAAATTAAGTCAAATTCAAATTCTTTAAATGTATTTTTGTAGATGTACAAAAAACTTTCCAAATAAAGTACATGGTTGTTGGTTCACGTTTTTTTGCGTCGTAACGTCACGAAAAAAGGTACATTTGATTAGTTGTCCCTTAACTTACAATTTGAAAGCCTGTCAAACTTTTTGATCATCAAGATATTGGCGAGAGCTTTCCAAAATTTAGCAGTTTCGAAAATCGGTCCAGCCGTTCCCGAGATGCACCTGCGCAAAGTTCCGTCGTCACGTCACGCTGTTCTCAAAACCAGTGCTAAATATGATTCCATTTTGAGTGAGTGTTGTTCAGCGAAATATTTCCTTAAGAGAATTTCTAAATTGGCTCAAAAACCATTAGCAGACTTGGTTGCACAGGAAAAACGAAAATGATGTTGATTTTTTAGTACAAATTATTCAATTTTCCCATAAATACAAGCCTGGAAGTTCAAATTTACTCATGTAAACGTTACCTAAAAATTCTGCAAAAATCATGGATTAGTTTAATACCAAAACGAAGCCTTAGGGGCCATTCAGATACCACGTGGACAGAAAAATGAGATTTTAGACCCCCTCCTCCCCCTCCGTGGACAAGCGTGGACATTTGGCTAACCCCTACCCCCCTCCCCGGATGTCCACGTGGACACATTTGAAAAAGTTTTTATTTTAAATATCTATAATTTGACAGTTAGAAAACATCACTTTTTGCCTTTTTGTTATAGAAATGTAAACCCAAATTGATTCATTATAAGAGCATGTCAGTCTTACAGAGAGTTGATTTTTTTTTAAGTGGACTGGAAAACGTGGGTAAAATGGAAATCCCACCCAAAAGACTGCAGAATAACCTATCGTTATAAGTGAAATTTTAGAGAAAAAACCTGTTAAAAAGTCGTCACGCTACGCTGGAATGTGTCTAATAAGTCAAAATGCGATAGTAAAAAATCAATTTTCAGTTAACATTTATGGAAACAAAATCGGCTGACAAACTTTCAAGTCATTTGTTATTCGAGAGCAAAAATCAAATTTGTCTTTTCTTTTGGTAATTTTTAACACCAAGAAATCTATGGCAAAAATGACAGAAGTTTCAAAAATGACACAAATGCATATAAGGAAAACTATTGTCATTTTTAAATTTTTCTTTTATGTTATTGTCGTTTTTTCTGTTATTATCGTCTTTTTTGTTTCGATTTTTTTAAATTTTGTAGATTTTGTCATTATTTTCATCTTTGTCATTTTTATATATTTTATCTTTATTGTACTTTTTTTATTTTTGTCATTTATCATTTTCATCTTTTTTTTTGTAATTTTTGTTATTTTTATTATTTTTATAATTTTCGTCATTTTTATTAGTTTTGTAATTTGTGTAAATTGTGTCATGTTTGTCATTTTTGTCATTTTCTCGATTGTGTATTTTTTTCAGTTTTGTCATTTTTTCATATTTATAATTTTTCTTTATTTTCCATAGTCTTTATTTTCCATTTTCCTCATTTTTATAGTTTTCATATTTTTGTCATTTTTATGGTTTTTCCATAATTTTATCATTTTCGTTGGTTAACAATTTTTTTTTTTTTAAATAATAGTCATCTCATGTTTATTTCTCCTTTTTGTCATTTCTGTCGACTTTGCCATTTTTTCGTTTTTAAAGTTTTTTTAATAGTATTATTTTTGTCATTTTTATATTTTTGGAATTCTTGTCTTTTTTTGAAAATTTCGTTACTTTTGTCATTTTTATAAATTTGATCATTTCAGCCATACTTGTCATATTTGTCATGTTTAGCATTTTTTTTTTAAATTTTTGTCATTTTTAAAATTTTTTTTTAAATTTCGGCATTTTTGTGTTCTTTGTCATTTTTAATCACAATATGGCTCACAACAACTACTTGGTTGGATAATTTTTCTGTATCAAAGCAATCGAAAGTTTCCTTTTCCGCGGTTACCGTGGTTGCAGTGAGCAATAAATTCTTCTGAATTCTTATTTTCACACCTTCTAAATTAAACATTCTGTAACGGTCCGTAGTAGACAATGTGGTAATATCCGTAGAATCATAATTTGTTCATGTTGACATGCTACAGGTTTTACTTGGAGTTGATCTCTTTGTAAGTGAAATGGAAAACGTCGGTAAAATGGAAATTCCAACGAAAGGACTGTAGAATAACTTATCGTTATTATGACATTAATAAAACAAAAAAAGGGGAAATTTTAAGAGAAAAAACCTTTCTAAAAGTCGTCACGCTACGCTAGAATGTGTTTTATGAGTCACAAGTTCTCTTAATAAAAATCAGTTTTCAGTAAATATGTATTGAAACAAAATCGGATCTTGACAAACTTTCAAGACAAGAAAAAAATTCAAACTTGTCAAATTCATTTAATTTTGATAGAAATCGATGAGAGTAATGACAAAAGTTTCAAAAATGACAAACAAGGAAAATTATTGTAATTTTTTATTCTTTAGTTTTTCGTTATTGTCGTTTTTTTTTTGTTATTTTTGTTCTTTGTTTTTGAATTTTTTTAATTTTTGGTAATTTTTTTCGATTTTTTTTTTCATTTTTGTCATTTTTGTTGATTTTGTCATTTTTGTCGTTATGTAACTTTTATCCTTTTTATCTATTTTATCTTTTTTGTACTTTTTTTTGGTTGTTTTTCTCATTTATCTATTTTATCTGTTTTGTCATAACGAATATGAAAAAAGACATAAATGAAAACAATTACACAATCGAAAAAAATACGAAAAAAAGACAAACATGACACAAATGACAAAAATGGAAAAAATGACAAACGGCAAATTATAATAAAGATAAAATAACAAAATTTTGTCGATTTTATCATTTTCGTCGATTTGGCATTTCTGTTTTTTGAAAATCTGATTGTTTGTTTGATTTATTAATTTGGTTATTTTTGTCATTTTTTTTTAAATTTTATCATTTCAGCTATATTTGTCATTTATCATTTTGAAAATATTGTCATTTTAATCATATTTTTTTTAAATTGCTGCATTTTTGTGTTCTTTGTTATTTTCAGTCCGGGTATGATTTGTGAGCCTACATGGTTGAATAACTCTACTATATCAAAGCAATCAAAAGTTTCCTTTTCCACGATAACCGTGGTTGATATGAAGCAATCGACTGGTTTAATTCAGTTATTTTTAAATTTTTATTGTTTTACATTTGTAAAATTCTGTAATTTTTGAAATTATTGTTATTGTAGTGTTATTTTCCAAAACCTGGTCTTGTTTATTTTATTTAATTTTTTATTCTATTATTTTTGGTTTTTAATGTAATAAGTTTGTATGTTCAGGACCACACCTGCGGAAAATTTAAAACTATTCTAATAAATAAAAAATTTAAAAATCCTCCTAATCTTTGAAATAGCTATTCAACACTTGGTTTGAAGCGAGTTGTGATTTATATGATAAAGCCCTTCTAAACTCATACGATGTGCCCTAAGGAAGCCATTTAGAACCAGTAACGTTCCTAATCTATTCGCTTTTCGATGGCCCAATAGGTATCAACGTTGAAGTAACTTCAATGAAGTTATAACAAACGAGCATCATGGAGGTGTGACGCATATATTTCGGGATAGTTCATTAACCGGAGGTCGGATTTCTGGTACATACAGCAGCATAGCGTTCAAGATACTACCGAATTTTTAAGCCTTCATTTAACCATTCTCAATTCACCTCAGCACAGCTGCTAACTAATTGAAACTGATACCGCACAATCACCCTCTCGGAGAGATAAATTACTTAGACAAAGTTCATTCCGCCCACTACTTTAGTTAGGGGCCGCTATGGGAAAATCATACTGTACTAGCACCTTGACATCCACCCCCTAGTCACACTCACTTTGCGCACCATATTGTTCGTCGTTTCGAGGTGACAATGACTTTCGTCGCTTGAGGTGCAAAATACAATTACCGTTAATTACCTTTCTAATGAATGCTACTTTTTTTCCCTACTCTTCTCTCGATTAGATAGGTTGAACCCAAGAAGAAGTTCACAGCCCACCCAACTACTTACTGACTCTCTATACGCATGAATGAAGTGTCTCGGAGAATGCCAGGGTGGAACGCGGGCCGTAAGAAGAGATTTATTGTTTTCAAGGCCTAGCTGTCGCAATTTTTTTTTCTCTGGCTGTCGTCTAGCTTCAGACTTACCTTGCCCAGACAGTAGGCGCTGCTGCTGCTGATCTCGCGTTCTTTGATTGACGATTTCACCTTTCGGCTTACTTAGATGGGTAGATGGATAGATGAATGAATAGGAGGATGCAATTGTTCCTCAAACTCTGATGCGAGTGAATCGAAAAAAAACTCCAAAGGAGTGCCTTCGAAGATTAGTGGAATGAAAAAAAAAGCTGGGGAAAACACCTCAATGAAAGTTTTTTGCTGCTGCCTTTCTCATTTAAAGTGCACCTTTGCAACACGGAGATTGTGACGAAACTGAATCAGTTTGTTCGGTGAAACAATTTTCCGATTGATTTGGGGGCCGCCCGTCGGCCGGGAGGTTTTTTTTCCCCTATGGTTCTTGTTGTGGCGCGGCGCCGCCACACTGTTTGATCAATTGGATCACCGAAGAGCCGTTGAAGGGGCTTGCCTACCTTTGACGGTGAAAAAGTTTCGTGGTGTTGCCATTGGCAACCTATTAGATTTTTCGCGGCTTTTTTTCTTCTTTCTACCGCAATATCGCGATGCACTTTCAATTTAGCTTCCGATTTTAAATAAATATAAAAATGGAAACTTCACAATTTGAAATTTTATACTTCAGTCCGATTCAAATCAGATTGGATATTCAGATACAGTATTGAGAATCAAAATCAGGATTCAGAAGCCAGATGCTTGATGGAATTCCAATTTTCTAAAATCGATAAAAATGAGAAAAAAAAAATGACAAACATGACAAAAATGACAAAAATGACAAAAATGACAAAAATGACAAAAATGACAAAAATGACAAAAATGACAAAAATGACAAAAATGACAAAAATGACAAAAATGACAAAAATGACAAAAATGACAAAAATGACAAAAATGACAAAAATGACAAAAATGACAAAAATGACAAAAATGACAAAAATGACAAAAATGACAAAAATGACAAAAATGACAAAAATGACAAAAATGACAAAAATGACAAAAATGACAAAAATGACAAAAATGACAAAAATGACAAAAATGACAAAAATGACAAAAATGACAAAAATGACAAAAATGACAAAAATGACAAAAATGACAAAAATGACAAAAATGACAAAAATGACAAAAATGACAAAAATGACAAAAATGACAAAAATGACAAAAATGACAAAAATGACAAAAATGACAAAAATGACAAAAATGACAAAAATGACAAAAATGACAAAAATGACAAAAATGACAAAAATGACAAAAATGACAAAAATGACAAAAATGACAAAAATGACAAAAATGACAAAAATGACAAAAATGACAAAAATGACAAAAATGACAAAAATGACAAAAATGACATAAATAACAAAAATAACAAAAATAACAAAAATAACAAAAATAACAAAAATGACAGAAATGACAAAAATGACAAAAATGACAAAAATGACAAAAATGACAAAAATGACAAAAATGACAAAAATGACAAAAATGACAAAAATGACAAAAATGACAAAAATGACAAAAATGACAAAAATGACAAAAATGACAAAAATGACAAAAATGACAAAAATGACAAAAATGACAAAAATGACAAAAATGACAAAAATGACAAAAATGACAAAAATGACAAAAATGACAAAAATGACAAAAATGACAAAAATGACAAAAATGACAAAAATGACAAAAATGACAAAAATGACAAAAATGACAAAAATGACAAAAATGACAAAAATGACAAAAATGACAAAAATGACAAAAATGACAAAAATGACAAAAATGACAAAAATGACAAAAATGACAAAAATGACAAAAATGACAAAAATGACAAAAATGACAAAAATGACAAAAATGACAAAAATGACAAAAATGACAAAAATGACAAAAATGACAAAAATGACAAAAATGACAAAAATGACAAAAATGACAAAAATGACAAAAATGACAAAAATGACAAAAATGACAAAAATGACAAAAATGACAAAAATGACAAAAATGACAAAAATGACAAAAATGACAAAAATGACAAAAATGACAAAAATGACAAAAATGACAAAAATGACAAAAATGACAAAAAGGACAAAAATGACAAAAAGGACAAAAATGACAAAAATGACAAAAATGACAAAAATGTCAAAAATGACAAAAATGACAAAAATGACAAAAATGACAAAAATTTTCGGGATCTGCAATAAGAAAAAAAACTATTTAGACAATAATCATTTTGTTTGGTGCCAAAATTTGAAACAAAAAAGATTTTTTTTTCTGGTTATTTTCTAGTGACAGAATTAGGCGACGAACCCATTATTTCATGTGTTCGGAAAAACTTGTCATAGGATGTGGATGACTAGTGGACTAGTGGATGACCCGAAGAAAGCCATCAATCACTGTCGGTGGCGACAAAAACGATTTGAGTACCATATTATTGGACCGCAAATCAGGCTCCAGATTGAAACCAGCTGATGACAAGGTCAGCACGCGATTTTTCCTTTTGAACCGTGACAACCATGTGGATGAATGAAGTCTCGTTTTTTAATCCAAACGCGTCAATTTCTATGCGCATTAATAGACCATTTTGATGACAATAGTTTAGTTCCAGTCGGCTAGGTTAGGTAATTTTCGGAATCCAAATTACTGGTTACCGGCTATTGCTGCCGCTCTGGTGTTTGTTATTGTTTCGTTATTTCGTGAAGTGAGAGCGTGAAAAATGTTCGCGTGAGACACCTTTGCTGCCTGCCCCGATAGATGATGACCGCTTAAATTGCATAATTTTCACGCATCAACTCATGTACGAAGGGGTTGTTTGATTGAAGCTTTCCGAAAATACATATAGACAGTCCAATCTCTCCACTGAACTGTAATTGACAACTTCTTTGCGTGTCACCGCGCCACCTTGGATCAAGTTTTTCACAGCATGGCCAACTTTGAAGAGGCGTCAATCGCGTAAACTTGTAGCAGTCTAGGTCCTCAAAATTTAGGGCTTTTCCTCGGTTTCCAAATGGACGGTGCGCAGGGTTTGTGAGGTTAGGAAATGTTACGGTGCCACTGTGCCAAGCCAATCATACGGTTGTTTTTGAACAGTGTGTGACATGTCAGTTTGGAGTCGGCGAAACGAACGCATGGTTACCTACTCTCATTTACGGTGTGGGAAAATCATTAACTTTTGACACTCGCCGAGCACGGGGCGCAAAGAGAAATTTTTCGAGTTTGTGAAAATTAATTGAGGAAGACGTTTCCTCACTGAGTAACACTAAAATTAAAGACTTTGCATCTAATAACAACTTGCCTCTTTAAATAAGAACCATCACCAACAGTGATTAAAAGTGCAACGCATAGTAGGTAAAGCCCTAAAATAAAAGTGCGGCAGACTGTCATCGCGGAGTTCCAATCGAACTGTCAAAAGTCGTTCCAATCGAGCATAACCATTTTTACCATTTCAAATTCGTGGCAGGTATTGCAATCCTGTGTGACTGTGAATTTCAATTTTTTGATTGAAATTAATCAAGAATGCAGAGAAAATTCATTGGAGCAAAACGGAAAGAAGCACTTAATTTTTGTTTTAACAATTGACATAACGGAGAACAAATTAAATAATATTCACAAAACGAAAATCATCTTCACAATCTGCGACACAGTTGCACATCAACAAGAAGTCATGTGAATGTTTTCGTTATTGGCAGTGTTGAAAGGATTACAGAAGCTTTTTCAGTGCTGCCGAATCGGTGAGAAATTCAGTCTGCCGCACTTTTACTGTAGGGCTTTAATAGTAGGCGCTCTGACTGACTTGACCAAGTTGCAGCTCATTCACATGGAAAACTCTAGTACCTCAATTTAACCTCCAAAACTGGTAACATACAATTTTTACACAATAAAACGACGAACGCAGAAAGACCTTCCATGAAACCTCCGAGCGCGAAGTAGGTAGTTATTGTGTGTGATGGCTGGTGGTCTTGGCCCGGAGCTGCAGAGGAAAAGAAAAACCGTTTAAAGAGCACGGCGCGGCAACAGCAACAACAATTAGTTTGTCGGATTGTTGCACCATATCAAATTTTAAGTTAGTAAACAAATCAACACCACTGCATCGGCCAGCACCTGGTCGATGCATTCGAGTGAGCTTGCTGCGCTGCAGGCAGACTTTGTAGAACATGAGCTAGAGCTACCTATTTAGCTGGGATGCAATCGCGGCGTAAAATTAACCGCGAACAGAACAAAAAATTTGTTTTCGTTCTGGTAACCGATGCTTATGACAAATTAATTACTATTAACTGACATCAGTGGCAAAACGTCAAGGCATCAAGAACAACAGCAGGTAATTTTACAAGGACGCAAAAAACACTAAATTATTTAACTTTAAAAAAAGTACTATGAAGCTGAAGAATGTTTGACCGAATATTTAGGGACACTAGGCCGAATTGTCATAATGGGTGGCAACTTTAGTTTTGGAATTTTTCGAGGCCCCAATACTTCTCCTCTTTTCGCCAGTATTTTTTGTTTTGTTTATGTTTGCCCAGTTTTGCTCAAAATCCCACCGAAACAAATAGCGTTTCGCGAGCGCGCTATACTGTTCTACGAACTGCACAAAAATCTCGGCAAAAAGTATACAGTACAACATTTTAAAAGTGAAAATGTGGCGGCTTCCACTGTTTACCATATTCTAAAACCCCCAACAACTACCCGCAAGCAAGGTAGTGGCAGACCAGCGAAAATTATGGACGCAAAGGACTTCGTTCTCTTTCTCGTGCATTCTTCAACAAGGATGCACTGAGCCAGCGGGATGCTGCCAAAAAGTTCAATTGTTCTCACTAGTACAAGACATTGACTTTGACATTGAAAAAAGTTGGAATTAAGTGCCGAAAGAAGACAAGAGCCCCAGAATACACTGAGGATCAGATTTCGACTCTTAAATCCCAATGCCACTGGATGATAAAAAATTATTCCGGAAAATGTTTTGTTTAGGACGACGAAAGTTACTTCCCCTTTTTCGGAGACGCACATCCTCGGAAACGATTGATACTATTCCAACGATAGTTCTACTACATCTCCGAACATTAAATACAAGTTCAAACATAAGTTTGAACAGAAAGTGATGCTGTACTTCGGCATTTCCGAAAGAGAGATTTCTAAGCCATGGTTCAAGCCGTCTGGTTTGGTTATCAATCAAGATGTGTACCAGAATGAATGTTTGAAGAAAATTTGGTTGCCGTTTCTACACAAACATCATGCAGATGGACAATACGGGTTTGGGCGGAAAATATGTCAAAATGAGAATCTGGATTCAATTCTCATTTCAAATGTTGATTTTCAAAATTAGTTTGGTACCATAATGCACAACGCAACAAGTCAATGTAGGGTCATGGTAGAGAAGATCTGAAACAGTAAAATAATTCTTTAGGTGCATGCGACCCATAAAGTTTCAGGTAGAAATAAGAAGAATACAAATGGCAGATATCATTGATGAAAGGTATAATGAGTGAAACATGGAACAATCTTACCAAAGTCCCTCGTTTGTTCTCCTCTACGGAGCGGTCTTTTCACATTTTAGAAGCGTTTTTTTCGGGAATCTGAGCTTAATTTGGGATCACATCTTTAAAATGCGATTTCAGGGCTTAAGAAGCGTTTTTTCAGGATTCAGAGCTTAAGTCGGGATCACAACCTTAAAATGCATTTTCTGGCCTTTAGAAGCGTTTTTCCGGGATTCTGAGCTTAATTTGAGATCACAACTTCAAAATAGTTTTCGGGTCTTTAGAAGCGTTTTTCAGGGATTCGAAGCTCAATTTTGGATCATTCACAATTTTAAAACGCGTTTTCTGACTTCAAGAAGTGTTTTTTTGGGATTATGAGCTTAATTCAGAATCACAACTTGACAAAAATGACAAAAATGATAAAAATGACAAAAATGACAAAAATGACAAAAATGACAAAAATGACAAAAATGACAAAAATGACAAAAATGACAAAAATGACAAAAATGACAAAAATGACAAAAATGACAAAAATGACAAAAATGACAAAAATGACAAAAATGACAAAAATGACAAAAATGACAAAAATGACAAAAATGACAAAAATGACAAAAATGACAAAAATGACAAAAATGACAAAAATGACAAAAATGACAAAAATGACAAAAATGACAAAAATGACAAAAATGACAAAAATGACAAAAATGACAAAAATGACAAACATGACAAACATGACAAAAATGACAAAAATGACAAAAATGACAAAAATGACAAAAATGACAAAAATGACAAAAATGACAAAAATGACAAAAATGACAAAAATGACAAAAATGACAAAAATGACAAAAATGACAAAAATGACAAAAATGACAAAAATGACAAAAATGACAAAAATGACAAAAATGACAAAAATGACAAAAATGACAAAAATGACAAAAATGACAAAAATGACAAAAATGACAAAAATGACAAAAATGACAAAAATGACAAAAATGACAAAAATGACAAAAATGACAAAAATGACAAAAATGACAAAAATGACAAAAATGACAAAAATGACAAAAATGACAAAAATGACAAAAATGACAAAAATGACAAAAATGACAAAAATGACAAAAATGACAAAAATGACAAAAATGACAAAAATGACAAAAATGACAAAAATGACAAAAATGACAAAAATGACAAAAATGACAAAAATGACAAAAATGACAAAAATGACAAAAATGACAAAAATGACAAAAATGACAAAAATGACAAAAATGACAAAAATGACAAAAATGACAAAAATGACAAAAATGACAAAAATGACAAAAATGACAAAAATGACAAAAATGACAAAAATGACAAAAATGACAAAAATGACAAAAATGACAAAAATGACAAAAATGACAAAAATGACAAAAATGACAAAAATGACAAAAATGACAAAAATGACAAAAATGACAAAAATGACAAAAATGACAAAAATGACAAAAATGACAAAAATAGGTTGTTGAAGGTTCGGTTCCAACGCCAAATGTGTTCAAAGATTTGGTTTCTGTTACTAGCAAAGCGTGCATTTGCGTATCCAAAATCGTAATAGTAATGACGATTTTGGTAAACCATTTAAAGATTTTTCCTTTCGCTCGCTGGTTGGAATCAAGAAGAGTTAGTTAGTCTAAGGTAGGGCGGCGCCAAACTGACTGGTCCAAACTTGAACACTCTCGCGGACCGCGCTTTACATTAAGCGAGAAAAAAGCAGCAATGATTTTACGAGCTCAATAAAATCAAAATTGGCCTTACCTTGTTTGGGGAGTGTGCAGTCCACTAATTGGTTCGTAATTGGTTTTCAACAAAACAGTACCCTTTTGCGAATTATGGACACAAAAAAGTGGCTTTGAGCTGGGCCGTTTGAGATCTTTCAATGGAGTTGATATTTAGAAATTTTTATGACTTTTCATTATACTTGAGTAGGCTTTGTTTTGATTTGGTTAACGTTGTTTTGGTTTTAAATCAAGCCTCCTTTGTTTTATTTCTGTATGGTTTCAACATAAAACCAAATGAGAGCAGACATGTTATTTGCACTTGCCCTCTTACGGTTGCGGTAATCTAATAAAACTTTCTCAGAGTCGTGCGTGAAATGTGCGCTATCGTTGATTTAAAAGGGGGGAAATCTAAATATTGCACCATTTTCTTTCTTCCCCCTTGTCTTGTAATCTGGCCTATTGAAATCGGCGAAACGAAAAAGACCTTCGTTCCCAGCCACTTGTCGTAAATCACGATCGGCAACGGGTGCTAGTCGTCAAAATCAGGCGCCTTCTGTCTAGTATAATTTTGGCTCGGATGCAGCGTCTCGTAATTCCGTCTAAGATAAGTAGTAAAATCGCGTAAGACAATGAGCATGGCGTATGAATGGCGGAAGCCAAAGTGATCCATCTTCTTTGCACGTGGTTTTTCTCATGAATCTTCTGCTGCGGTGCCATCTTCCTCTATAGCTTGAAGGTGGCTGGGCTAAGGAAGGGAAGTGCTAAAACCTACATTGTTGATATCCGGTAAGTTGGCCACACGCCCACGGTGCTTACAATTGTAGTACCTCAGTGTAGAGACCCACCGCATTTGTTTTTGTTTTTTTTTTTCAAACTCTGTTTCGCTCCGTATCTGTTTGATATGACGATTGGCTTTTCAAGAGAAGAAAAAAACAGAAACATGCATTTCATTAGCCCGCTTTATGCTCGGTGGAGGTCTGTGCAAGTAAGGGTACTTACCTACGCCAAACCGACAAACAACATTCATTCTCGGAACTCACTATCTCACGTATTATCCAACCGCAGCGCGATTATGGTGGTTTGATTACGAAAAAGAAGGGAAGCTGATTAAATGACGATGGAAATATTGAACTCTAGAATTTGGCTCATTGAAATTGGGAAAACACCAAAAAAACTTCGAAAATTTTCGTATATACATACAATCAATAGAATCAGTGCATCAATTTATATCACACAAGAAATTAAGTTATAATACATCTTGAATCAAAAACCAAATAATTTATGTCTACATGAACATTGGCCAGAGCTACATTCTACGATTCAAATTTTAGTTTTTTTTGAAAAACATTTTCGAACTAATATTATTGCTATGCTTTCGATATTTGCGTGTGTGTCATATACGACAGGACGCATTCGAAGAAGGACTCAGGACTTCGCTATAAAAAAATGAAAAAAAAAAAAAACTAGAAATCTATCCGATCGAATACTGAATCTAATTATGCTATAGATATCCGAGTTTAGTCAAGTTTAGTTTAGAGCTGCCTACTACTGGAAAGGAATTTGCACATATAACACGTTCTCAAATAAAAAAATCTCAAAATGGTTAGTAATTTAGATAATTCAAATAATAGAAAACCAATGAGAAAAAGAGAAAAACATTTTTCTAGCATGTTTTTATTGATTTGAAGATTAAATTTTTTTTGGATAAGGTGTAAATTTGTACAACTTTTACAAAATAATTAATTACAAATATGGATTGATTTTTTCACAATTTGTTCAATACGTCTTGAAGCCAGAAATAGTGCTTCATGCTGTAGAAAAAATAGTTTATATTAATAATCAAAGGTTTGAAGAACCTCTTAGCTGAATGAAACTATGATTTCAAAGTAGTCGAAGATTCCTTTGAATTCAGCTACAGTATTTGAAAGACCCAAATACTAGTATTTCACTAGCTACTTGCTAGCATCCTCAGTGGGTTTTCGACTAGTCGAAAACCCACTGAGGATGCTAGCAAGTATCTAGTGAAATACTAGTATTTGGGTCTTTCAAATACTGTAGCTGAATTCAAAGGAATCTTCGACTACTTTGAAATCATAGTTTATATTCAACGAAGTTGTATTAAAAAGCGATCAAAACAGTCGCAAATGAGTGAATTAACGCCAAAGAAAAGAAACGAGGAAACTTATACGTTGTATGGCAAAAAGATGATAGATCTTCTCACTAAATTTCTTAGAACTCGGTAGAGATCCAGCTAAGTTACAACAGTGCGAGTTTGATTTTTAAATTAAAAAGACATTTTTTGATGAAAATTTAAAGATAGATTGTGAGAAACAGTAGTTATTTTAACCTGTGTTATAATTTGGTTATGTAAGTGCAAGGAAAAATAAGAAAAAATTTGAAAAAGATACTGAAAATTTCAGATGGAACTAGTCGAACCAAAACAGTTTCACACAAAATTTTATAAGTATGTAGTATGTATGTATGTTAAATCCAGCAGTGGCTGATAGGGCGTCTGACCCGTGTCGGTACTGGAAGTCTCGATCGCACATTCAATACTTAACTCATCGACAATAATTGCAGCACTACCAAGGGGTCCGTTACCACTGACTTGGGAGAGGTTTGACTCATCGTACTTCCTTCCAACTGTTCGAAAAAAAAAAATTAAAATCATATGGCCGGGATTCAACCAGACCGAACTGATCGCCAATTTGAAAAAAATTGAGTTATCTCTTGCAGCGGATGCGAAACATGATAAACTACCTGTCCAATGAAAATCAGAACATTTTTCTTATTTTTTCTGATTTTATTAGAAAGTTTCAATGTTGTATGTAGGGAATGTAGTAAGTATAGAATAAATAAAATAGAAAAAAATGAACAAACGAAAAACAACAATATGTACATGAGAGACCACACCGACAGTTATTTGATGAGAGCGATCTGATTATAGTGAGAGAGGACTGTGTAGAGTTTTCAAGAAGAGAGTAATGTGTAAGCTTCGGCAGTTGAATGAAAAAGGTGAAATCAGTTTACAGACTAATTCCAATGAGTGAAGTTGGCTTTGCGAAAAAAGTATATTTGATAGTGATTTTGATAAAGAGGAATAAAAATATGGAAATTGAACAGAGAAAAGGAGTAAGAAAAAGCATCGGTCTCGACAATGGACAATGGAAATGGCAAAAATGCGTTGCGCCAAAGTGAACTGAGAGCCACCTTAGAGGTAAAGATAAAAAGTCTGTTTTGGTCATGAAAACTAATTTTGTGCGAAAAAATCTTATGTGTGTTGGTTTTTTCGATTCAAAACAGTTCTTCGGCTCGTCTCGAACTAATATCTGATAAATTAATGATAAAAACGTTCCCGTGGCTAAAAACTTGGATTCAACAACTTGGATTCAACAACTGCACCGAATTTAAAAAGTAGTTAAGGTCGCAGCAAGCTTAGCACTACCAGACAGCAGTTTGACAAAAGCGTGGAATAAAAAAAAAACTCCCAATAAATACCGGTGATCGCAGTTATTTACGTATGTTTCCAATTTTGAATTTTTATAGAATCTATCATCAACTTTGATAAAAAAAAATTATATAATCCACTACATTAACTCCACTTAACACAGATTCATTTGAAAACAGAATTTCAGATGGTAACTAAGAATAATGCAAGGAACGAGCTCAACGATTTATAAGCAGCCAAATCCGCATCAGCTAGCAAACACTCCCAGAAGTTATCTTCCTACGATTTGAATGAGATCACATGGAAATCTTACTTACAGAGAAACTTTTTTATTAAACATCCTGTGCTCATCTTCCTTGAATTTTCCCAATAAATTTTTCAAGCACTAACGTTTTTCTTCATTCTTGAATTGAAGCATTCATCGCCCTTTTCTATACCGTTCATTAATCAATTGTTGCAATCAATGGATGATTCTTGAATAACAGCATTTTTAGCATATTGAACGTTTGAACAAACAATTTCACTAACTTATCAACATCAATTTAATCGAATTTGATAACAAGAATCCTGAAAATCCATGAAATTTCTTTGAATGGAGTAACAATGTAATGAAAATATAAACAAAAAGTTTCTTAAAAATTGTGGTGGAAAATATGATTATTTAGGTAAAAGATACAAATTTCTGTAATTGACTGCATTTAATGTTGTACTTTACAAACAAGAAAATAATAACAGGGGTATAATAAAAATAACCAAAATTTCCAATAAATTGGACAAAAGCTGACATGCAAAAAACTTGTATATAATCTACAATGTACAAATCCGAAAATCCGAGTTATTTTAGATCGAAAATTTGAAAAATTCTGGAATAAAAAAAGTGATATAATTTCCATCTTTAACAGTTTGACTTTCACTCTTTCAACTGTTTGAATTTTTAGAAGAATTTATCATTTTTTTCGCAAAAAGACCTGAATCTTTACTTATTCCCCCCTTCGGGATTGTCGGAAAAATCAAAGCAGGTGGGAGTGACAAATAAGAATTTGATATTTGTTCCAGCCTAATTTATCAATGAAAAACACGATTCAAAACACGATTTTTATCAAGTTTTGCAACTTTTATCTTAAGCAATCACAAATATCCTTTTGTATTCTTTGAAAAATGGTTTGTTAATGTTTTCAAAATCGTATTGGAATAAATTAATTATTTCGAAAACTATTCTCAGCATTGACGAATATTTACTTAAAAATATAGTAAACTACGTCCTAACCAGAAACACGTTTCATAGCATTGTACGAATATGGACATACGCATTAGAAAGACGAATAAGTTGTGCTACAATTTGTACAGATTATGTTACCAAAATTATCTATAAATTAATTTGTACCTCCGATTTCTAAAGAATCGTAAGGGTTGCACCGGAGTCTTCGAATTTACCCAAAATTTTCATGTTCGGTTAATTTACAAATCCCAACAGTCGCAATTTTGTCATATATTTCAAATTATTTTTCGAAATTCAGACCCCGTTCGGTTTTGGCAACATTCGATTCTGGCAACATCCGATTTTGGCACATGTGCCAGTATCAAACGGTTTCGGAACGACTTTACCATATAGTTTTCGCTATAACACGACCAATGTAATTAAGGGAAGGGGGGTAGGGTCTAACACTTTCAAAAAATCGATTTTTTTATTTTTTTATTTTCTTATTGTAAAACATTTCAAGAATGTTGTGTCAAATTTTCAAGTCAATCGAAGCAAAACTGTAGAAATTATAGGCCTTTATCTCCTCTTATCTAATACTGCAAGAGAGAGAGCAGAAACTTCAAAAGCGTTTTTCTCGAAAGCACTTTTTTTTTTCATCGTCATTTGAAAACTACTTCACCGATTCTTTTCAAATTTGGAACATATTTTTTAACATATAAAATACCAAACCCCAACGATTTTCTTTTCTTTTTTACTTTGGTGAAATTTTACAGATAAAAAATGGCAGATTTTTCGTGAAAAATCGTAGTTTTTACTTCAAACAGCCACAAAAATTTCATCAACAAATTTTTTAAGTTAAATAAAATCGTTGGGGTCCAGAAAAACATCCTTTTATTATATTTTGTTCTGATTTTTTGACTTCAGATGATTCTGTGCTGAGATACAGCGTCCACCGCAAATCCTGTTTTCTAAAAGGCATCCTAGAAAGTGCTCCGTCACCGGCTCATTTTTCAATATTTTTCTACGAAAAAAGACTAAATGTTCTTTTAACAATGCTTTGTATAATGCAAAAAATTTGAATACATTTGTTTGAACGACAGCTCTAAAAAAATTCGTGAAAATGGTGTTTTTTTTACCCGTTAGACCCTACTCCCCCCTTAAATTTCTCCATCTTCAACACTGATTCAAAATAACTTTGTTCAAATCTTCAATTCAATTCATCCCAAGTACCCAAAAGTTCCAAAAATCTTTCTCTTAAAAGCCTACTCAGCCCTGCTCTTGGCCTGTATAGCATTCTATTCAGCTAGAAATTTAAGTTCACATCCGCACTTTCATGTTCTAAAGTTTCAAGTTCTACAAAGCTGCGTAGAAGGCTATTCAGCCTTTTCATAAACTAAAAAAAACAAAAAAAAACAAAAAAAAAACAAAATAACCGTTAAACATTTTTTTTAGTTATTTTTAAATCTACAACAACCAATCAAATCTGTTTATTTCACACCCTTTTCTCTAAATGAATTTCATACTAACTCTGAAAACTGCTTCTTACTTGGGGATTTGAACCTGAACCTGAGTATCGATGTTCAGAACATCAATTTAAACAAATTAAGAAGGACTCCTTCTCAAAGTAGGCTTTTTAGCAAAAGATAAACAAACAATCACAGGATTAGATTCAGCAAGATTTGAAATTCAATTAACGTGAGTATAAAGTTTGATATTATTTTTGTGAAATCCTGTTTGCACCACACTCTTTCTTCTACTTGTATCAACAGTTTAGAAAGAAAACTTCTTAAACTATCAAACCAAGAAGATTTACAGGAGAACTTATCAGAAGTATTTAAACGGAAAATTGAGTGAGGATTAAAAGCAGTCTGAAAAAAGGAAGCAATAACCAGAAAATCAGTTTTCATGAATATTTTTCTTTCTTCTTAGTGTCCATTAAGTTTTATTACTTGCAGGATACTTTCGAAGTTTTGAACGCAAATAAACTTATAAAATGGTTCAACATATCGGAATGGTTAGCTAAGTGTCCGTTGTTCTAGGCAGAAAACCTATGCTTACAACTCATAAGATAATCATGTGGTTGGTCGCTATCCTGCCTGATTCGACCTTATTGTTGGAGTAATTTGCAAGATGAGTCTATCAATAAAATGATTATCTCGATGCTCAAGTTGGAGGAGAAAAAGAACTCTAGAAATTCATTCAAAGCAAAAAACGACGTTTGATTTGAGGTTTGAATCATTAAATTGATATCGTTCTGAATTTATTAATAAAAACGATTTCTCTCAATAAAATATTATTCGGTTTTTCAGTTATTTTTTAAAATTAACTATTTTCTTCATTTTAATCTTTCAGCTTCTCTCTAAACTCAATCGGAGTTTTATACCTCTATAATTTGAAACCTATAAATTATTCCTATGAGAGAGTACGTTGTAATGAGGTTGCAATGATAACTTCGCGATGTAAAAATAAAAGATTTTCTGTTATTCATTCTTGAGCAAAATCTTATCGCTTACGTTTGCATTGCAGTTCTTTAGAAGTTCCTCATGGAACCAAAAAGTTCGTAACAAGTTTTTCATGGATCCAAACATAAATTTATGCAACCATTTTTTTTTTTCAATGTACCCTCATGATAAGCTTACACAGTAAATTTTTGCTGGAAACCAGCAAACATTCTTCGTCTTGCTGATTTTTTCAGCACTTGATCTGCGTTGCTAAAAAACCAGCAATCGGTCTGTTAAACTCTAATTTGTGTTTGCTAGTTATTTATCGTTGCTCGCGAAAAGTGTTAGTTTGTTTTTCGTTTCTACCACGGTTACCAAATTTTATTTCCTTCCATATTCCAGCGATCAACCAAAAGTAAAAGTTTTTGAAGCGATTAAGTATTTTGTTAAAGAAACTTATAATTTTCATTTCAGACGATGCCCAAGACTTGGCGAAAAGCGACCAACCCAACTGGCAGATATTATTTTATTTTGGTATTAAAATTTATTTAAAAGTCGCGCATGAAAAATGAATAGCCAATCCGAGGATCCATGATGTAAAATTTCATAAAGAATTTGTTTTTGTTGCTGTTCGCTAGCTGCAAGATATGGCTGTTTTAATGAAAATCTTGGCCACTTATGATTAAAGCCATGTGTGAAACAGTTTGTCATATTTTCTTTTTTTCGGCTTCAAAACAATCAGTGCGTGGCCCTAAGCTATTTTTTTTCTAGCTCTAGAGCTCCAGTCGGGAAATAGAAAGTGTTTCTAGCGTTTTGCCACTACTGACGACGACGACAGCCCAAGCGTGGATGATGGGGATTAAATTGGGTATGGAGGATGAGCCATTTTTCAGGAAGGTACCCTCAAACCGAAACGCTATTGTTTGGTTACATTGTAGTTGAAGTAGCTTTTATCAGAAAACTTTGACATTTTTATTTTGTCAAGAGAATTATTCTTTGTCTTTGCAGTTTCTTCGAATTTCTAATTCCGATTTTGAATTCTAATTAGGATTCTGAAATTCGAATCTCATTTTTTATTTACTAATAATGCTGTCTCAATCAAAAACGTAACAGTATGACAAATTTATGACGGTTTGGTGTTTACACGCATGAAGTTTCACGTTGATTAACCATTTCTAGGTTAAAATGCTAAAATCGCGCAAGGGTTCATTACCTATCAAGGTACCTATTATAGAAGAAAATGTTTCACGAACAGACAAACAGAAAATCGCGGCGCCCTCTAATTAAAAAAAAAAAATGCCATTTCGCACCAGGTGAACTATCGACATCGACCTTTAAAACGGTATTCCTCCTACAATTCCAACTTTCATCAATGCAAAAAAACAACAAATTCTTCTGAAGATTGCTTTCATCTTGGCATTTCTCCGGGACAGTTTTTCGCGCAAGCACTCACGCGCCGTTTTGCCATGTTTTATGTGCGATTTTCTCGCAGCAGCAACAATCACAATTATCTTTCTCTGGGATGTTTGCAAACACCTGAACGAACATGACACCCGAAGTCAGGGTAGGAAGGGAAATAAAGAAAATAACAACGATGATAAACAATCAACGAGAAGATCTCCTCTTCTTTTTGGATGTTGGGAAAACCGGGGCCTCACGATCTTATTGCGTGGGTGGTACGACGTTATTGTAATTGTACTCGGAGGGCTGGGAATAGAAAATTGTGTCTATTTGATGCAACACTTTCTACAGAAGCCCTGGAAACGAGCTCATGCGACCCGAATAGTTTAAGGGAGGACAAAACGGTTTCATATCTGATCTGGATCAGATCAGACGTGTGTTGAGGATTCCGCTCTAAATACTAAATAAATACAATTAATTGCGAAATACAATTATCAATATGAAAACTCAAAAATTGAGAAAACCCAATTAAAATAAATTATCTTTCCAATGCAGTTAATACTTATATATGTTTGTTTTTTTCTTAAATAGAGTTGTACCGAAAATTCGGCCGAATACCGCCCAAAAAAACCGTATAGTTGAGCTAAATATTTCTTCCACTGATGTTGGACAATTAGTAAAATATCCTAAAGTAATGTTGTAAAAGCTACAAAATCATCAAAACTTATGGTTCAGTGAAACATATTAAGTGAATCCGTGTATCTTTTACTGTAGATAGCTTATGTAATACTGTGATTATCGTTTATTGCAGATTGTATTGATATATCCAAGCTAGCCCATAAATCCAACATAGAATTCGAGAAAAATTAAATCTAGCCGAGATGCCCAGATATTTTTAAAACTTTCCGGATTTTACCCGAGTTTATTCAGATTATATGCCAAATTAAATGAAAAACTTAAATTTATCTTTCAAAATTTTTAGAATTTGCGTTCACAAATGATTCTTTAGAGCAAATTTAAAAATGAACATCTATGTTTGTTTAATTCTTAGATACGATTTTAACACTGCTGCTGGATTCTCTGACAACTTTTCATTGTCTTCATTTAAGAGGTTTTTAGAGGCTGGTTCACCTCTAGAAGATTCAAAATTCGTACAAAAGCATTACAATTCGTCGTTGGAATAATGTCTCGATTTCGATTACAACTGGCATCTCTATCAATGGTGACAGTATGGCGTGATCAGACAAATGATTATTTAACGCGTTATTCCACGGATAAAAAAGACGATATTTGTTCCAATTATTTCAGCTATTTATATCAATCATCAAAGTTTAGTTGATTTTTTCGCATATTTTATATATAATAAATTCAATTATATACTGCTGATTGACTTTATGCAATGAATTGTAAATATTATAAATTCAACTAAAATTATATGATTGATTCAATTATAAATATAATAGATTCAACTACAATCGTATGTTTGAATTCAGGCATTCAACTATACAGGGTGACAAAAAAGTCCGGTCACACAGGGAAACCTCAATAGAATAAGAAGAAAATCTGAATCTGGCTTTCATAGCTTTATTCAGTAATTCATAAAGATACTTCACAGATGATATCTCGGAATTACACCACCTTTATCTGATCGAACCAGCTTCAGACGTCTCGGAAAGTCATCGCAAGCGGCGCGCACCTGCTCCATCGGCATCTCGTCCCAGATTTGCGTGATAACTCGCTCGAATTGCTCCAAATTTGCTTTTTTATAGTGGTTTAGCTTCGACATCATGTATCCCCACACGAAACAATCCAGTGGATTCAGATCCGGAGACGACGGAGGCCATCCATTCTTCGAAATGAAATCGGTCAAGTTTTTCTCACACTACGCCTGAACAACCTTTGCGGTATGCGATGCTGCGCCATCTGTCAGGAAGCAAGACTGACGTCTTATTTTGGAACCAGGAAACGTTCAGCTTGTCCGCAGGAGCTTGCTGGAGGCTCACACTCCAAACTCGATCATTTTGGCGATTGACTGTTTGCTCTAAAACGAACAGCTTCTCGTCCGAAAAAATAAGCTCGTCATCTGCGCGCCAAACCGAGCAGCGATAACAGCTGCCCTTAACTCTGCTATGGCTAACAACTCAATGTAAACAAACTGCACAGAAACGAAACTCTGCCACTTTGGGCAGCAAGGTTAGCCCTTTCATTTGACATATAGAAGGCACCAGAGAGATGCAACGTGTAGGCTACAGGCGACCCCAAAAAAGTGTGACCGGACTTTTTTGTCACCCTGTAAATATAATAGATTCAATAATTGTATAATTGATTCAATTGTAAATATGGCAGATTGAACAACAATTGTATGATTGATTCTACACATTCAACTATACATAGTGGTTAATGTTTTCAATTTGCTAGATTTCATTTCCAATCTTGGTATCTTTATACGAGAGTTTAGTTTGATTGCCCACTCCCCCCTCCCAAAAAATACTTTGAATTTGATTGCTGTCAAGGGGCCGTCCATAAATGATGTCACGCGTTAGAGGCGGAAAGGGGGTTTCGAATTTTGTGACAATTTGTGACATGGGTGAGGGGGGGGGGGTGTGTAAGCTTGAACGTGACATCACATATTGTTACAAAAAAAAGACAAAACAATAACAAATAATTGTTTCCTAAGTTCAATAAAATTATACTACGTAAACTTTATGAGCATAAGAAAGTTCACAAGAACACTTCCACTGCAACACTCTGGAAAGTCGCCCCACTAAAATTGTGGCAAAACGCGAACAGGAATGCTTGGCTATTCTTACTTGTGGAGAAGATTTCGACTGCGAATTGATTGCAGAAGAGGGACTAGATTTGGATTGTTTCTTAGACATCGTCGCTGATGCTGCAGCTACTGCCTCGATTTTCCCGCTCATTGAATTGAAAAGTCATCAACATAAACTTTAGACTAATGCTTGAAATGTGTTTTCAGCAAAGATTGAAGGCTTGTTTAAAGTTGGTAACATTTTTTTTCAATTCTTTGAATAAAACTGATGAATTTAAAATAAAGATACATTTTTAATCAAATTTCTAAAGAGTTCAAATTTTAACGGGGTTACGGGGGTTACGGAAGTTGTTACAATATGTGACAAGGGGGGGGGGGAGAGGGGGTCTATTTTTTCCAAATTTTGCGTGACATCATTAATGGACGACACCCAAATTGAAAAAGATCGAAGAGGACGAACCCGAGACCGTTCCTTTGCTAGAAGGTCATCCTTTGCGAAATCATAAATCTAATGTTATTTTTGTTTATGTTATAGATACTAATTTGGATTTCCTTTTGTTTCCTCCGTTTTCCGGGAACGTTTGTGCGGGGGAGTTTTTTCTACTTATTTTCCCTCTTGTTGATGTTCTGCCTCATCTGGCTGCTAAGATCTGTGCAGCTCCCGGCACGGAAGCAGCAGAACAGAAAAAAAACACCTTGTCCAAAAGTTTTTGGACAAAGCCAGTAACAGCAGCCAAGTAAAGTAACCAAAAGCTTCGATAGCACCGGGATGATTATTAATCATGATTTCCGAATTTCAGGATCGTGACGGTGACAGAAGTTCACTCAGGCAGAACTCTTCAAGCTGCTGGCATGAGGAACATCAACACAATATTTGTATTGCTTGATGGAAGCTGCTTAAAAGAACATAAAAAAATATGAGAGTGAAAATGGGATTTAATCAATTTGTTAATTGTGTGATAAAATAAAATTCTTATTCTGAAAAAATAATGCAGCAAAGCATTAAATATACATGGCGAATCTACAATATCTATTGTTAGCCTTATGGATCAAATCATAAAAATATAATTGAATCTATCATATCTATAATTAAATCAGCTATACCCTTATAGTTCAATGTACTATACTTGTTGTTGAATGCAAAATTAATCAAAAATATGATTTTTTGAATAAAAAAAATTTTTTTCATGGAAAAGATTTTGTTTTCTTGCATAGAAATATGCTAAATCAAGTTGATATATGAGATTTGTTCAAAGCAATCTTGATAAACTCGAAGAGCTTGCGTGAGACAACTGAGGAAACAGTTCGCGGATCCTTATTCTAAGTGGAAAATTTCATAAATATTCACCGGGGATGAAGTTTTTACAGTTTTCAATGCCTGTTTGACTTGCTGAGCGCTTTTCGACCGACAATTGCTCTTGCCAAGGTCTTTTGAAGACACATGGAGGATCAAACCGATGAAAAATTGGAAATGCCTGAAGAAACTAATGTGTCCGTTTTACCCGACCTTGAGGTGTCCGTCTTACCCGCCTAAGCAACTTTTTTTTCAAAACGTTTGTTGCTCGAGCCCTTTGTCAGAAATTAGCTGATTATACTCTAGATGGTTGAACAGAAGCCTAAAAATCACTACACCTTTGAAAACGTTTAAAATTTTCGAAAATTTTGCGAGTTATGACCAGGCTTCAATTTGCTCATCTTGCCCAAAGGGAGACAGTGAACTTTTTCGCTCCTAATAATTGTGAGGCGATTTTAAATGAGCATTTCATCATCTGCTGCTGAGAGAGCCAAGAGAATTTTTTTCTCTAACGAATGATCACTTTTCTACTGTCAGAGCACTGTTGGTTTGTGACTCTGAAAACACCTCATCAGAGCTACGTGTGATCAGTGAAATGAATTGCTCAGTGGAGGCAAGGGCATAGTTTTACTATTCTCATCGCTCCTAAGAGAAAAAGAAATGCGAATCGCATATGAAATTTGGCCGTTTCACCAAATCACGTGGACAGCTTTAAAACGCAACCGAAGCGTCCATCTCTGTTCGGTCGTTGATTTCTCAGCCAGTAACTGAGAAGCTGATAAACATTTCTCCCTTCGAGATTTAAATTGGTTGACTGCGTTTTTAAAATGCTCTGCAACAAAACGTGGGCTGCTTGATCGGTTTAAGTGTGAGAAAGCATGTTTCTCTTAGGCGTTTGACCAGCAGATGAGAAAAAGTGAGCAAAAATCAAGAGAATCGAAGAAGCCTGGGAAAAAATTACACTAAGGAATGGATCCTCAAAGTTTTTGTTTGTTTTGTTCACTATTATGTGACCTTGCTTGATGTAAATTTACAAAGGGTCTCGAAGGTGTTGATACACATAGGCAAACATATTGCCATTATTAGATTTGTGCCAAACGTTGTCATTTTTGACACATTGAAAGTGTTCTTTTGGCCCGCTGTGTCCGTCTTATCCGACTTTCCTTTATATAAAAAGCAATTTCTGTAGGTTTTGTTGTTTGTCTACTATACGCTGCGTGCTAATTATTACCATGAACGATGAAAAATGTGTTTAGATTTTCGGTTGACCCCTTTTGAAGGGGGTCGTCCATACAACAGTTATATTGACGTTATTGTGCATTGGATTGAGATGAAAATTTTCGCATGGGGGTTTTAGGAGGCGAAAAATCGATTCTAATTATTAAATTTTTTATAGGGGGTCGGCAAAATGGGTCGTCCATAATAAAAGTTCACTATTTTTGTCTTATTGACGTTATCATACATTGAATCGTGGTGAAAATTTGCACACCGGGCTTTTGAGGGACGGGCAATCGATTCCAGTTATCAAATTTTGGGTTGGTAAAAGGGTTCGTCCATAATAACAGTTTACACTTTTTGACATATTGACGTTTTCATGCATTGGATCGTGGTGAAAATTTGTACACGGGGCTTTTGAGGGTCAGAAATAGGGCTCGTCCATAGTAATAGTTCATTGTTTTTGCGATATTTACGTTATTTTGCATTGAATTGAAATGAAAATTTATACATGACAATTATGACTTCAAATTTTAGGAAGATGAGTCATGCATATAAACTTTTTAGTCCTTTTGAAAAAAATATCGTGGAAATTTAACGTGTCGATATGAAAATCTGTACAAATGAATGATGTGATGATCTTCACTTTGCTTGCTTATGCTTATGCTTATGCTTATGCTTATGATACATACACAGCCAGATCTTGTCAGCATCCCGGTGAGTAGTAAAAGTACATTTACTACTCATCTTAACTAGGCCGGGCCCACTGTGCAGTATTGGACGCAGAGACAACTGGAAAACAGGGAAGAAGAAACGTGGACAACAGTACCATACGTTTCCATGGCTACTTATAACTAAGATTTTAACGTTGGAAACACATATGCTAATTATTTTTTTGTTGCATCTTGATGATGGTCCGTATGCATTCGTCCTTCTGTGGATGGAAATGATAATTTTCTCCATCAACTTTATTATATTTAAATTACGATTTAAGTATTGTATTATCGTGAATAGTAATAGTTATTTAGAGTTTTGGATTTCGACGCACTATCATTTCTGGTCATTGACCTTGGATATAGCGCCTTTGCTCGCTCTTGAAAAGAAACATTAGAAGAACAATAAAAAACATAATTAGTGTTCCCAAATCCCCTTCCCCAGGAAAACTTCAAAAAGAACAGAGGAAAACATTAGAAGAAAACAAAACCTTTCAAGTTCTGTTAATAATTCGAATGGTTTTATTGACTTACAATTGGGTGTGATACTACAACCGATGTTAATTTTCAGTATTAAAATGGGTATTTTCATAACAATTTTTTGTAGAAGGGAAAGTTAATAATTCAAAATCATTATTCAAATAAAAACATAGAATGCAATTAAAATTATACTAAGCTTTGATTACCCCCGCTGAAGATAATTAATGGAAACTTTTACAAATCCATTTCCGTAAGTGGGTAGCAGCCCATGAGCTAGATGTAGAGGTGTGGATGAACTCGGTTTGCCGTGGTATAGGTGATCGAAAAAACGTAAACATTGTGTGTATTACAGTGATGACGTCATAACATCATCGGGGCTGCAGTGCGTAATACAGTTTACTAGAAAAGTTGGTCAAATTAACATGATTAAAGTACTCTAATACTGAAAATAGTGAACGCTCGTATAAAAGGTGAAACATATATCCTTGTTGAGTGAATTTCCCATCTCAAAATGAGTATTGAATGGCTTTTTTCAGCGTGATTCGGTTGTTACAGAACGCGTTTTTTTTACCGTGGATTGTTCCCTCGTCGTGGAATAACCATCTTAGAAGATATTGTTATCGAGGGCGATGACTTCAACTGATCCCCAAGTTTGCATTTCTCTGTAGAAATTCTTCGACTACTTGCTTCCGGTTCCTCACTTTAGCTCTGATGGATCGAGCAGACTCAGTTGGTGGGCAACGAACGGATGGCAAAGCTGAGAGAAAAAACGAAACATAAAGAATATTGCGATAATGGCCTAAGTTAGAAATACTTACCAGATTTTATAAGAACCCTCCTTGCGTTTTCCATATAAACATTGACCAACTCCGTCAATTCGAAATGCTGGGAGCACACGTTTATGCCGGATCCATCCTTACGGCCACAGAACGCGAGCCATTTTTTGCGTACCGCGGGTTCCTTCGGTAGCTGATGAAAACTCACTGCTCTATTTTGCTTCTTAGCATCGACCTGCGAAATTTTGCAGGATTTTATTCAGCACTTGGTCATTTTTTCATTTAAAAAAAATTTATCTAAATCAAAAACTCTTCCGTAATTGCAACCCAAACAACTGTTATGACGTCATTGATGCGAATCAGACCGCATTGCATGCACACCAGTCTGAAGATACTGATGTATTTGTGACAGCATCAAAATATCTCCGCACCTTATGTAAAGCTCATGGGGTAGCAGCACCGCTCCATTTTGGATTAATCCAAAAGATCGCAGCAATCAGGAAATTCTTCATTGTCAGTCGCAGCTTGACCGGTAGTGAAAATACATCTTCGTCCGTATTCCATGGAGTAAACGGAACATCTGCCACCATCCACCCCTCTCTTCAACAGCACCTCACGAACAACTCCTGCCCCAACGACACCAAGGCACAATAAACTCAAGATAAACTTCGCGCTGCTCGATTCCATAAAGCATTTTCTAGGAACTTAATAAATCTCGAAAAGTCGTTGTTAATCGATGTTGTTTTCAACCGAAAACATGTGTGTGAAAACCTCATAACTTTTTACTTATGAAGACACAAAAAAAAAACACTGTTTAATGCCACAATAAAATCACTTTTCCAAATCAAAATTTGTTAGTTTTCTCAATCACCCTTTTGTTAATGAAAACTTGTACTTCCTCGATTGCAAATTCAAAGGCGCTTGCCTGTTTTGAGCAACGATTCTGTTATGGATCACCAGCCAGTGTACACTTCAATCCTAATTTTATTTGATTTCCGAAGACTTGTTACTATTTTGAACCACAATTCCACACTTTTCCCTTCGGTTTTCAATGCGGACAATTTGTGCTCGCCGGGGATACAATCGAGAAGATCGTAAAACAATAAAATTTATAGATGGAACACTTCAATTTCACTTGTATAATCAAATATATTTCACCGGGGTTTCTCAGATGAAAACTTTTACACTTTATCCCAGCCTTCACTTAAACGATTTTATGTCCATTTTCCGAATTTAAATTCAGGATTTTATGAAATTTTCGCGGACAAAGAGAAAAACGCGTGCGGTTGACAAAAGGCATCGCCTACTCCTCTGAATGATGTGATGATCTTCACTTTTAGATACTAAAACTTTTTAAGGGCTCTAAAAGTTTTTTTTTTCGTTTGTCAGTGGTCAAAACCCATTTCTGATATGAAAGGAGCTCAAATTTCCCCATGGCTCGAAATCTCACTCTTTCCCTCTAGTTAGTAATAATGCTGCAGTACGTCCTTTAATTAGAAGAAAGGTTTTTTTTAATAAAAATATGTGTCAATGTGTTTTGTTTTTCATTTACAGATTATTAGCTTGTATTTTCCTATCATCCTTAAGAGCGCTGTTAAAAGATGATGTTAATTATGATTACAGGTTTCACTAGTACCCAATTCATTCTGAGATTGATCAGACGATCGGCGATATCATGTGTTCGTGTTTTTTTCTCGCCATCTCCAATGCAACAAACATAGGTACATACTACATTGATTGTTTTGATCTCAATCCGCGATACGCCCAGGGGCACAATTTGCTAAGACTTTTATCTAGCTTGCGATCGTACCCATCAATTTTCATCTAGCTAACGCGAAGAAGGTTTTTCGGAGAAGTTTGCTAACTAAACGTGTGTTCATCATGGGTACGACGTACGCGATTCATTATCCAATATAAATCGGATGCTGGGGTTTGGGGTTTTAAGTTTTCTTTTGTTTCTGTCGGGTTCCCTCAATCAGAAAACCCCATAATCGATCAATGTTTACAACTGTTTCAGTGTGGCACGTTTACAAGCCTTCAAGAGCTTAGATGTTGGAATAGATCATGGATCAAAACATGACCTCAGCTGATCTACCGCTTGCCTACATCCATCTGATTCAGGGCGTTTACCGAGTCTCACCGATAAATATGGTAACGGTCCCTAAGTAGCAGATGTGTTTCAGTAGCGTTTTTTTCAGCAAACAATTCGTGGATGCACACTATCCGTCGTTGGTCGTTATTAGCGTTTTATGCAGATTTTGGAGGTGGAAAACGCCAGACAAGTATTTGCTATACAACTGTGAAAACACTTCTCACTAAGCAGTAGATGCGATTTAAAGACGATGGAAGTTAGGTAGGAATATGTTGTAAAACACTTATTTTCTACGGTTTCGATGTTGTGAAAGATTTTTGTTTTTTCTCGCTAGTAGTCGCAGAATAGTAGTGTGCTTTTATCATCTGGCGTCATCCATAATCATGACCGTATCATCAGCCGTGGAAAGAGGCGAAACGTTTAATTTTGGACATAGGTGTTGTCGATTTTATTGTTTTTTTTGTTTATTTTGTATGAGTCTTTTCTTCGTAAACCTAATACTTTGCGACTATTCTCATCGTTGAGAGTAAAACATTGCTGAACTAGCTGTAAGGTATGGTTGAATCAGCAATAATGGAAATCTCAATTGCCAATTTCCATAATAATCCAAGAATCGATAAGTAAATGACGCATGTCATTTATCTAAGACAACAATATTCATGGTTGAATTGGCAATATTCAATAAATATATTTTTATAATTCTAACCGTGGATAAAGTCCCACCGTCAGCATAAAAAATAAAATTGAAATAAAAAAAGCCTTTTTGAAGATTATTTGGAAATTTTATCTCAATTTTCCTAAATATCGCTATCGACACGTTCTCCGTACCCAAATAATCTCATACGGCTTAGATTTTTCCCAAAATGCCTTCACTGCCAAAAAAGGAAGATCCCAACAGAAAAAAAAATAATGTCGGTTTCGTTGAAAAGTGATTACGGCTGTGAGTGTGGTATGCTGAGCAGGTAATTGAACGGAGTCCACGTTTGCATAACTGTGAAGCGTTTTTCTTTCGTTTCTGCCGAGGTGATGATCGTTCCATCGAGACGACGCGGCGCGACGATTTTCGCTTGTTTTTCGCGCTAGAAGGAAAAATCGTGTTACGAGCACATCGTGCTGGTTTAAATTATCGTCATTCGCACTATCGTTTCATCTGTTCTGGAGTTTGATGATTTAAATTGCAGCTAGTTGGTGATTAACATTATTAGATAGGATGAGGAAACTTTTGCTGTGAGTGAGTGTTGAAAAATCAGAGAATGGAAACAAATGTTAAACAATCTAAAACATAACGATTTACATTTAATTCTTATTTCGGTCATTTTTGCTTATGAAATGGCAATAGCTAAGACCAGTTGTCTTGACTTACGTTTAAGCTAAATTCATAACAGGTTTCTTCCGAACGTAATGTTAATTAACATTTTCTTGGGTGAATTTCTGAACGATGACATTCACAAAAACCAAAAAGGACATGACTACGACGGTTGTAATCGAACTGATGAATGTCACTTAAGTCTTCGGAGAAATATCAAATGACATTCTGACAGTTATCGTCCTTGGTTATATTTCAACAAAAAGAGCTTCCCATTGATAGAATATTCCATTGAAGCCTTTTCGATTTATCGACCCAAGTCTTCATTTGATTTTTTTCAAATTTATTTCAGCCCGTCAAAAAATAACAAATGGAATCAATTTAGAGTCTGAAATCTAAGACAAAACATTCAAAATTGCAATCAGTAGAGTGAGCAGTATAAAAATCTGTCACGGTTCCCGATTTCAATATGATTGCAAAAAACCTCTGTGCCAAATGTTTGAATGAGGACTCCACTGTCATAGGAAATTTGACGTTCCACTTTTTCCCTTGATATGTTCCAGTAATTTGTTTGCCACCGCCATCAACCATTTGAGGTTGGTGATCATAGTTGGCACTTGTTGTGTGTGTGTGTGTGTCTGTTCATGTTTCGAGCATCAAGCGCAACCGTGGCCTACTAATTTGTACATGAAAGTGAAGCACATAACTGTTCGGAAGCCCAAATTTTAGGTTAAGTTGACACCTTTGTCGGTGACAAGTTTGAGGTTCCTCTAAGTTATCTTTCCTTTTTTGGTAAGTGATAAGTAAGAATTTTGTTAACTTAAGTTAGGATTAGCTTTCTGATGAGTTGCGGAGCTAAAATTTAATTTCAATTGACACATTTGAAAAATTCACCGGATGAATTGATTCTCATTTCTCTGCTTTAAAAGGAGATAATGTAAACTCATTCTTGTTCCTGACATTATCTCCGAAAATGGACCTGTCAAATTTGTCAACATTTTCAAAATGGTCAAAATTGTCAAAATGGTCATAATTGTCAAAATGGTCTAAATTGTCAAAATTGTCAAAATTGTCAAAATTGTCAAAATTGTCAAAATTGTCAAAATTGTCAAAATTGTCAAAATTGTCAAAATTGTCAAAAGTGTCAAAATTGTCAAAATTGTCAAAATTGTCAAAATTGTCAAAATTGTCAAAATTGTCAAAATTGTCAAAATTGTCAAAATTGTCAAAATTGTCAAAATTGTCAAAATTGTCAAAATTGTCAAAATTGTCAAAATTGTCAAAATTGTCAAAATTGTCCAAATTGTCCAAATTGTCAAAATTGTCAAAATTGTCAAAATTGTCAAAATTGTCAAAATTGTCAAAATTGTCAAAATTGTCAAAATTGTCAAAATTGTCAAAATTGTCAAAATTGTCAAAATTGTTAAAATTGTCAAAATTGTCAAAATTGTCAAAATTGTCAAAATTGTCAAAATTGTCAAAATTGTCAAAATTGTCAAAATTGTCAAAATTGTCAAAATTGTCAAAATTGTCAAAATTGTCAAAATTGTCAAAATTGTCAAAATTGTCAAAATTGTCAAAATTGTCAAAATTGTCAAAATTGTCAAAATTGTCAAAATTGTCAAAATTGTCAAAATTGTCAAAATTGTCAAAATTGTCAAAATTGTCAAAATTGTCAAAATTGTCAAAATTGTCAAAATTGTCAAAATTGTCCAAATTGTCAAAAATGTCATAATTGTCATAATTGTCATAATTGTCAAAATTGTCAAAATTTTCAAAATTGTCAAAATTGTAAAAATTGTCAAAATTGCCAAAATTGCCAAAATTGTCAAAATTGTCAAAATTGCCAAAATTGTCAAAATTGTCAAAATTGTCAAAATTGTCAAAATTGTCAAAATTTTCAAAATTTTCAAAATTGTCAAAATTGTCAAAATTGTCAAAATTGTCAAAATTGTCAAAATTGTCAAAATTGTCAAAATTGTCAAAATTGTCAAAATTGTCAAAATTGTCAAAATTGTCAAAACTGTCAAAATTGTCAAAATTGTCAAAATTGTCAAAATTGCCAAAATTGTCAGACTGGTCAAAATTGTCAAAATTGTCAAAATTGTCAAAATTGTCAAAATTGTCAAAATTGTCAAAATTGTCAAAATTGTCAAAATTGTCAAAATTGTCAAAATTGTCAAAATTGTCAAAATTGTCAAAATTGTCAAAATTGTCAAAGTTGTCAAAGTTGTCAAAATTGTAAAAATTGTCAAAATTGTCAGAATTGTCTAAAATGTCAATATTTTCAAAACTGCCAACATTGTCACAACTATTAAAATACACACACAATTTTCAGAACTGGGTAATTTGAAAATGTCATTAATGATCCAAAAAATGACAACCAAATATCAAATTGACGAGAAAATGACAAAAATCACCAAAATGGCATAAATGATAAATATGTATGTATGTATGGGTCCCCCATCGGTAGCAAGGTCCAGCCTATGTCTGTGTGGCTTGGCCTTCGAATTGCTTCTCAGGCTTCCACGGCCGATGGTTCGTCGAAAGAAGGCATCCAACCTTCAGAGACCTACAATGGTTGGCAATCCACTCAGCTTGCAATAGTCTCTTCAGTTTTACCCCAGATGCATTCCCTCTGCAATATATAATTATTTGTACAATGAAACACATCTTACCTGTCGGCAACTTATGGGATTCGAACCCAAAAGTTTTTCTTGCCGATACCGGGAATCGAACCCAGTACGCCTGGGTAACCAGACTTGCGCCAGCCTATCCACTAGACCACATCGGCGCTCAATGGCATAAATGATAAATATGCCACTAAAATAATAGAAATGGAACTTAGAATTGTCACAAAAATAACTCAAAATGGTTTACCTCATAATAAAATTATAAAAATGACAAAAATTGAAAAAAAAATATGTTAAAAATGATAAAACTGTAAAAAATTAAAATATTGACAAAATAATTTGAACTCATCGTTGTTGAAATTAGCGTCACGTGTCCACCTTTTAGCCAACTTGAGTAAAGTTGAAATCGTGTTTTCCCGCAGGCAGATCAAGTCAATTTTCATCAATTTCGTTCAATGTTTTTGGTTAATTTTCAGTCGCGCACCATCTGCCGGAGGTAGCGGAATATTTCCTAACCAAAAAAAAATGCACATTTCGCACAGCCTGCCCAGTTAAAGAGTCAAAGTTGACTCTCAAGGCAGGGCAGGGGTCCGATTAGGTATTCAGCTAACCGATTTCTAAGTAAGTTAGTTTTCCTCTTATCCCGGGTCAGCTGAATTTGCATTTCAGTGTTTGATAATACCCGTGTAGCAGCAGCAGCATAAAACATGGCGATTACGCCATATTACCGTGTAGTTGCAGCCTTTTGTTATTGTTTTGTTGCTGTTGTTGTTGCGGAGGCTCTTTTTTCACTATCTGTGGCTCTCCACGCCATTGTTGGTGATCGATTGCTTTGGTTTTTATTTTGCATACAAGCGAAGCGGCAATTGGTCAATTTCGCGGCACCGGGAAATCGTTCAATGAATATGCTCAACAACAACAACATAGACCGGCTGGTTGAATCAACAACAACAATTGAATGACGGGCGACGGACGCACGTGGTTTGTAGTGGCCACTTGCTTTTTTTTCTCTGTATATTTTTCAATATCTTTCATATTCAAATTTATTTACATAGGATGCATAAGTTCGTCAAACGTGGCTCAATTGAGGTAATGATTGCCGATGAAGGAGTCATCAACTTTCGACACGATTGAAATCAATTAAATAATTGAAATTAGATTACGTAAGGCCGAGATGATGAAATTGAGCACTCTGTTGAGTTAACTGGCATCGAATTAATAAGATAAAAAATTAAAATAATGACAACAAAAGACTTCACGCCATTGGCGACGAACCTCGAATGTTGTTGGATGAATTTGATTGCAACTCCTGAATTCTTTTTTAATTATTGGTTGGTTGTTCTGCAACCAAACTTGCGAATTCAAAATTGTTATAGGGATTAGGAAATTGAAATTTTGAATTCAGAGCAACGCCAACTTGATTAGAGGTTGTTCTCATAATTCCATCCGACATTAGTTCATCCGCATGCTCGCTGTCTTCCATGTGCAGAATTTGCAATTCCCATCAAAGTTAACTGTGCGCGATCATGTTATTTCATCCAAGCAAGCGGCACCGCAACCATCAATCTGCCGAATTTCCTCAACTGATTTTCGGAGTGCATCATCTTGCGCCAAGCCAAAGTAGGCGCATGGAGAGAGACAATGTGCCTTCAAATTGATGAACGCGAAACCTCCCGAGTAAGCTACCTTCTAATCTTTTGCGTTGATGCGCTGTTTCCAGAGTTCAAACTGCGTTTGGTCGGTCGGATCCTATACTTTTTGAAAATGAAGAAATTTCTCATCATTTGCTCAACGCCACTTTCGATTTCGGTCAGAGTGATTCGCATTTTGGCAGATCTGTTTATTTTTTCGCTTCGTCTGTCTCGCCGAAACAAGCTGTAAAAATGCGAATTGCCTAGCGCTTTGTCGGCTTCCTATTTTCGACAGATCGACCAACCGGTTTTTTTTGACAGGTATTTGTTTTAACGTTATAACACTTTGGTGCATCAACTTTGAGGCCATCTTTCTTTGCAAATTGAGTCGATTGTTCTCAAAAAAATGTTGAGTCAAATGGAAAGCAGTTTTGCAAATGGTTTTACATTGGATTTTATACTTATGCATCGAGTCTACCGATTTCATTTGATTTGATTTATTCAAAAGTCAAACAGCAAAACAAACTAAAGCTTTGACAGCATGTGACTCGACCTTCAAGGTTTTTAACAGAAACAATTGCCCTCAAAGAGTTGATAAAAAAACCCACAAACGGAGGAATTTTGGGCCAATCTCATTGCGAAAATTGGTGGTGCACTCTAGTATGATTTATCTATGGGATTTCGTCAAAATGCTCAAGCTTTAATGCCCGGTTGGGTTGGCTTCGAAGAAAAAAATCTCCACTTGTCATGGATTGTTTTGTAAAATTTGAATACCATGTCTGCTTGCCTGGCGGCTGCGGTGCGTTGTGGAGCATAAAAATTGGCGTGAACTTGGTTGATTTGCGCTTTGCGCTTGTCTGTTTGGCGACACAGAGCCCTCCTTTTTTGGTGGCAGGTGTCGAAGTTAATATGTTTCGAACTTCAAACACCACCCAGCCCGGCCTGCTGCGGTTTGTTTTGACATAGGTCTAAATATTTAACAATGAAATTTATCTGCTTGTACACAACAAAATCGCCGAACTTGTGACCCGCGGCTTACATTTGGTTTTGGATAATGAATGTGAAGTGAATTTTTATCATATCAACCCGTCCAGTTACAAAATGATGAAGTTAATTTCAAATTTGAAAATTTACAAATTAGTATTCTTGAAAAACCACAACACCAAACTAGCTTCCGGAAGAGATTGATATTTCAATTTTAAGCTGCCCTCTAGCCCACCTTAATTATGATTCATTTTTTTTATCACTCTGTCCTCTTGTATTGCTTGGTATTAACTTATTCCTAAAAATATCTAAAATCGGTTTCCTGAGTATCTTGTACTATGATTTTTGTTAATATATTTTAGGCTGTCCTCTCAACCCACTTGAAATTTTAGTCCTACAAAGCTGTCTTCTCAATCAAAATGTAGTGATTTTTTACATTTTTCCGTCTTCTTATTCCACTTGAACTGTTATTCTAATCTCATCAAGTGTTTTTTTATTAAGTTTTTTTCAATCCCTCTCAATCCATTTGAGTTTTCATTCTCACCAATCTATCATCTCAACTCGTTTTTTAGTGTTTTTATGTTTCTGTTTTCTTGAAGCTGTCCTCTCAATCCGCTTGAATTCTCGTAACCATTATGCTGTCCTCTCAACTCTCTTGAAGGTGATATTCAACATTTATTCCAAGCGGTTTTCTCAATTCGCTGAAGTTTTCATTCCCACCACCAAACGGCCCTCTCAAATAACTTTATGGCAATTAATTTAAAACTATTTTTAAACTGTCCTCTCATCTTACTACTTTTTCTAGCTGACCGCTCAATTCAATTGAGGTTGTCATCGAACTGTTTCATCAATTGACTTGCAGATGATTTTAGAATGTTTTCATACGGTATTATCGGTGACAGTTCTTTTATAGAAAAAACATCAATTTTCAAGCCGGTATCGTTACCTCTCAAATCGCTTAAGGATTTCATGCTCGTCAAGATATTCTCTCACTCGAGGACACAATGTGCGCGAAGCGAACTGTGAAGTGGATTTCGATTTCGCGCAAAAAATCCGCTACTCATTGAAACACTTTGAAAAAAAAAAAAAACTTCGATCGGCCACCAACTTTGAAAAGTGACTGAAGAGCACATTAAACCCCCACAATATGAAAATTGGGTAAAAGGGCTCAATACGTAGAGGGCGTTTTTGCTGTCCGACGCCATCTTGAAATCCAAGATGGCATCATCCACATAACTTCAAAATTTTGTAAATGACTTAAAATCGCATGAATCCGCCACAATATGGGTATTGAGTGGAAGGGCTCAAAAAGTACATGAAAAATGACTGTCTGAAAAAAATTGAACAAAAAATGTAAAAAACACTGAAAAAAAAGGAAAAAAATATGAACAATGTTATAAAAATAAGACAAAATAATGAAAAAAATATAACATAACAAGTGTGTCAAAAATATGAAAAATCTATTAAAAAGATTTGACAAACTAGTAAGTGAAAAATGACAGAACTTTGAATGAAATACGAAAAACGTGAATGGAAAATTATGCCAAAAAAAATGACAAATATTACAGAATTATGACATAAATGTGAACAAATTCACAAAATTTCCCAAAAATGACAAAGCTATGACAAATGGATGAAAACATGACAAAATTTTGAAAACATGACAAAATTTTGAGAAATATGTCAAATAATGAACAAAATTTGACAATTAAATAAAGAAAAATTTGACAGAACGTAAACTAGGACAAATATTTGACAAAAAATGAATAAATAAGACATAATAAAAACAAAAGTTTAAATAAAATCACAAAAATCTGACAAACATATCATAAAAATATGACAAAATTATATCAAATATGGTGAAAAAAAGACAAAAATTTTGCATAAAAATGACAAAAATATGACAAATGTGCTAAAATATAACAAAGTTCTGTCAAAACTATGACAAAAAACTGGCAAAATTATGAACAATGTGATAAAAACATAACAAAATTCTTACTGAATGTAAAAAAATTACAAAATAATGACGAATACCACAACAAAATGACAAAAGTTTAATAAAATATGACCAAAATCCGGAAAAATTTGAAAAATATGTAAAACAATATGACAAATCGAAATCAAAAACGGCGAATGTACACTATCGAAATGTGATAAAAATAAGACGAAATAATGACTAAATGTGACAAAATTGAGACAAAACTATTGTGCTATATGTAGCTTAGTTGGCAAATGAAGTTGTTCAAACGGCCATAATAAATAAAAAAACGAAATTATGAAATAAATTTGACAATGAATTGAAAAACAAAATCTGACAGATCTATAACAAAGCTTTGTCAATTTTTGGTCATAATTTTGTTTTTTTTTGTCATAGTTTTGTCATATTTTTATCACATTTGCAATTTTTTATCATAGTATTCTCAGATTTCTATCATATTATTGCCCAATTCGGTCGTATTTGTCATTTTTTATTAGTTATTACAGTCAGTTATTGTCATATTTTTACCATATTTGTAATATTCTCTATAGGTTGTCAAATTTATGTCAAAGTTTTTTTTCGAGTTTGCTTATGCTTATGCTTATATGCTTATGATACATACACAGCCAGAACTTGTCAGCATCCCGGTGAGTAGTAAAAGTACATTTACTACCCATCTTTACTCGGCCGGGCCCACTGTGCAGTATTAGACGCAGAGACAACTGGAACACAGGGAGGAAGAAAAGTGGACAACATTACCATACGTTCCTGTGATTATGAATATACAATTAAAAATACCAACGTTGGGAGCACAAATTTATGGTACTCCTTGACGATGGTCCTTGGAATTTCCTTCTTCTGTGGCTGGGAATGATGTATTTCAGCATAAAAGTTCAAAACTGTAGCAAATGAATTGATTGAATTTGAGTGACATTTTTTATGGTTTAAATTCACTACTAAATTTTCTGCAGGTTTTGAATTTCTATGCACCATCATTTTTGGTCAAAGACCTTGGTTATAGCGCCGTTACTCGCTCTTGAAAATAAAAATTAAGGAAAAGAGAATCCTAATTAGAAATAACAGCCACAAAAGCTTTCAAAATTTACTTTTAGAAAGATTTTGTGGTGAAAATTTAATATTTCAATTCATTATGACCAACTTACACGTTTTCAACCATTCACCCTGCCGATTAAATAGTTTACATATATGGAACGGTTATCATAAATAAATAAATAAAATATAATTTTATAAAATACTACATATCTATGTTATGTAATCTACATTATGCAATCAGTCAAGATTTATTAAAATAAAAATAATCCAAAACAAGGACTTAGCTGCATGATTTATCCGAGCCATGAACACCGGAATTTCTGTTGTTCTTCTTTAAGGAATTTCTGGAAATCGTAGCAATCATTGCAATTCTGCGAAGGTTCCATCACCACTGCAGAGAAGCGCCTTTTTCACCGACGTTTTCACGAATATTCACCGTTAACCTGTGGCCTTAGGCCTGTGGAATTTAGGCTAAGCATCAGGGCTCTAACGTTAAACTTGGTGTACGGTTCTATTAATTCCTCCTCATATGCCAACAAACAAAATTTGCCAAATTTGGTTTCCGCATGAGTTTTTTTTTTCAAAAAATACTTGACCGGCATACTGATGTTAATACATCGACACTTCAACCTTTCACACTCGCGTTAGTAAACCAAATCTATTCGCGATCAGAGGCCCTTTTTCAATCCCACTTACAGTTCACATCTTCACACAACAACTGATGAAAATTACACTTTTCACAGCAATACCTGGTTATCTTAGAGTTAAACAACGAATTTTTAACTAAAATACAATCACAATCACTTTATATTATTCAACTTAAAGAATTTTAATTTTACAGCTCCAAAATAACGCGTGGAAAAATAAATTTCGAAGAATAACGAAGCAAAACGCGACCGTGACAAAAAACACAACCACACTCGAGCAAGGCCAACTTAGTTCCTCTATGTCAAAGTTTTTTTTTCGAGTTTGGTCATTAACATAAAGTTTTTGTTATTATTCAGTCATTTTCAATATTTGAAAGTTGGGCGGAAGCCGCCATATTAGATTTCAAGATGGCGTATCAAAGCGCAAGACAGCGAAATTCCACTTCTAATAATTGAGTCCTTCCACCTTTGGGGTTTCATGAATTTTTCAGTCATTTATTGCATTTTGAAGTTAGGCGGAAGCCGTCATCTTGGACTTCTGAATGGCGTCAAAATTCTATTTTCCGACGTTTTTACAAGGTCCTGGCACTGTGTATTCATTTACTTAAGATTCTTGTTTCCACGGTCCTGGAATTCGTAAGGTCTTTTTGCGTGGTTTTCCCGAATTAACATAGTATTTCGGAATTAACGCGGATTGTTTTTTTTATTGCTTAATACGATATCCCTCACATTTTTAATTCTGTAAACTAATTTGCAAAGATACTTTCACGTGTAATAATTTGAAAAAATCAATTAATTCTCGCTACTTATGACTCACTCATTATACGTTGATCGCAGCATACTAATCCATTGTTTTTTTTCTGGGTTAAGCAAGATTCAGATCCAAGTTCTGATCTTGATCCTGCTGCTGATCTTGATCCTGATTATGATCCTGTTCCTTAGCGCACTCCTCATCCTGGCCTAGATCCTGATTTAGACCCATTTCCAAATAGATACTGATCTTGATCCCAATCTATATCCTTGATTCTGATCTTGACCCGGATTTTGGTCATGAACTGACCCTGATAATGAACCCTACCTTGATCTTGATTCAGATCCTGATCCTGAACCTAAACCATTTCCTAATTCAGATCGTAATCCAAAATTTCCCTGAGTTTCTATGTCAAAATTATAATCATAATCTACATGAAACATAGTTAATCCATTATGTTTTAACCCAATCTACACAGAAAAAAATTTTGACTATTACGTGTCACTGAAGACTGCAACCTTTAAAATAAATCACCTGTAACTAACAAAACCTGTAATTTTAAATGGTTTTCCTTGAAAGTCAAAGAAGTTTCATTTATTATTACAGCAAATGTCCTGAAAAAAAGTTGTACACTAAAAATTAAATGTCACGTAATCATATTTTCGACCTGTAAAATTACGGTCACGGTGTGTTTTGTAGAAGGACTTAAAGAAAAAAAAATGCAGTGACGCTAATTTTTGCATGGGCAGAAAGAAGAGCTTTTCTCGGTTCATTTTCACCAAAAATTAAAATATTTTGTCGGCGACCCCCCATACAAAATATATTTTTTGAAAATTTTTTATTTGAATTCTTCAAAAAATAAATATATTTTTATAATTTCAGAGGTGCTAATTATCTTAATTTTAACTTTCGATACTTTTAAATTGAACTGATAACTCAGCAATGCCATTAAAACTATGAAAAATTTTCAAATTTTAAAAAAATTAGTTACAGAGCTGTTTAAACGTAAAAAATGCTTAAAAAGTATCTTTTAATCCTAAAATTTAAATATTGGCTGACAAATTCTGTCAGCAGTCTGAGAGGGTCAAATTATCTGAAATTATATGAATTATCTAAAATAATATGAATCCATGTATGGATTCATTTGAACCCATTGTCTTTATATTTTCTGATTGTGGCAACACTGGAAGGATTTTTTTTTAAAAAAACCTCAATTATTAAGAAAACCAGTTAACACTAGGAAGCGCTATAACTTTTCTGTGATAACGCTTCTCGTGATGCGATCTGAAGTGGAAACGTTTGTCTTAATTTAAGCTTTTTAAAAATTAAAAATATCTATTTTCAAAAAAAAAAAATCCGTTAGAAATTTTTTTTGATGAGAAATAAGTTTTTATACTTCTCTTGATTTCAATATCTGAAAATTCCATTTTCATTTCAGACTCAATGCAAATCGCTACAGCAGTTCAATCTAGTTTTAATTTTGCTTGTTACTGTATTTTGATACAATGATCATTAGCCCGAAGTTTCCCTTAACCTTTTTATTTTTAACATTTTCCAGCCAATTTTTTGTAACCCTGCTGTACTCTGTGATTCTTCCATTTTATTCAAAGAGCATTACTGTTAAGGTTAAATAATCTTAGCTTCTATGGTTTCCAACCCACTATTTTATTTAAATAATCTCTTAAATTATTTGTAATGAATTTTTTTAGTTTTTTGGAAATAATTTTATTTAATGGATGAATCTAGTCTAAAACTCTGAAGTATTTGAAATTTTCCTATGAAAATGCATTTCAATATTTTTGTCGATCTTAAATTTACAAAAATTAACAGTATTGTTGGCAAAAATGAATTGCAAATGATCGATAGCAAGCTAGCCTGCAACACGTAAGTTTTATCATATTTTTTACCCCTTACTTACTTTAATCATTCTACTGTTCACTGAAGTTCTTCTTTATTATTAAATAGAATCTTAATGAAGGATTAATGTAACTGTAAAACAATCAAAACTTATACAAATTAATACCAATAATGATTAAAACTATAGAAATTATGCGTTTGAATAAACAATAGAAATCCAAGAAAGCAAAAAAAAAACAATGAAACGTATAAATCTGGTCTAAAATCAATGAAATTGAAATTTCTCTTGAAAAAAATCGTTTTTCATCGTTTTGTTGATCATGAATTCCAAAATATTAACAGTACTTCAATTCTTAAGCAAAAATGAAGTTCAAATGATTGATAGGAAATTTATTTATCTTCAATTCGAGAAAAAGAAATTTAAAATAAATGTTCTGTTGCAGAAGATAAACCGGTTTCAGTGCAAGTACTTTAACTTTTAACTAGATTTTATATTTTAAATTTTATTGAAAACTTCATGTTACATTTGGATAACACCAATTTCAACAAGGATATTCCAAATAAAAAAAAATTCAATAAAATGTTCATATAAAAATAAGTTTTTCAGGAAATCCAAATCACTTATCTTTCCAGGCGTTGACGATTTTTTATTGTTTCAGAATGACAAAAACTTAAATAAAAATAAAAAAAAACTAAATTTTCAGTGACAACAGTTATTATTCCATTGCACTGACAAAATTTTACAGATAAAAATTTCTAAATATGGACTACAAATCTTCCAAAAATTAAAAAGTTTGGGGACTCACCGACCAAATATTTTGATTTTGCCTGAAAATGATTCAGAAAAGGCTAAATTTTCCATTTCTGAAAAAAATAGAGTTACTGTATTTTTTATTTAAAACATCTTCTTTAAACACACCGTGCGGTAAATGTCTTGCTCACTTTTGTTACAGGACATTTGCGTAATTTTACAGGAAATAATTTTTGCTGTGTAGTCTAACACCATAAAGAATATGTAACAAAAGTGTTAACGCCTATCGTGTTGAAAAAAAAACCGCCAAACCACTTTCGATACCACTAATATCAATGTTCTAAGCAACTCCACTCAAGGTAAACCGCAGACATTTGAGCGGCTGTTGAAGGGTTCTAAAGTAATTCTACGATCGATCATTGTAAGCGGGATTGAAACATGAACTTTTCTGGAGAGAAATCCGCCCGATCGGTCGTGGTTTGTGGCTTACTTACCGACTGTCAGTCGGATTAAGTTCTACAAACCTAGGGTGCTAGCTATTTAGACCGCTCTTTGATTAATGGCTGGTGCGGCACCGGATTTAATTGTAAATACGAGGCGTTGTCTTCCATTA
>NC_073693.1:357253422-357320827 GCF_029784155.1 Uranotaenia lowii | reverse complement strand
ATTATTTTCTTTCTATAAAAAATAATAGGAGAGTTCCGTTATTCAAAAAAATTATTTTATTTCTAAAGATCGTCAAAACGTTCGGTATCATGCACCAGATCCCTGATCAACTGTTCATAATGTTCCCATTTGTTCCTGTATTTATCCAAAATTCGGTTTTTATCGCTGTCTTCGAAAAATTCTGGTTCAAGCTGAGCCAAAATTGGCATACAGAATGTACCCATGGCAAATGTTTGAGCTCCAAACCGCTTTAGCTGCTCCTCGATTGCTTTGTAAGGGAAACTTTTAACTGGATCGCCTCCAAGTTTGCGAAAAGTAGCGCAAAAGCTTCGATAAAATGCGTCCACCAATGACTCAAATCTTTCCCTACGCAAATTGACCTCGCCACAGTTCATCAGAAGTCCAATAAAATCCAACACTGGAGAACTGTAGCGTGCCATTTGAAAGTCTAACAAAACTACATCAGCCGGAGTCTTCGTTACAGGATCATAGCCAAACATGATGTTGTTTGTCCAACAATCTCCATGATTGAATGCGCCATAAGGTTCGGCCTTATCGCTGTCCATCAGAATTTTGGTCCTCTCCCAAATGCAGTCCTTCAGTGATAAAAGCTTATCACGCAGGTGAATTTCATTTTCCTCGGTGAAAACGGATGCTGCCAGTTTACAATTTCTGTTTGACAACGGTTTTGTCTGGCTAGTCATCATAGCCGTGCAGAGAAGATCATTTAATTTCTTTATCTTTGCAAAGACCTTCGGTTTTTGCTCTTTCAAAGCAAACGAGCAAGCGTTCAAGCGACCTAAAACTTCGAAAACCGCTCTGCAATGGTCAAAATCAAGCGGAACCAAAAAGTTTTTCAGCTCAAGGTCTCGTTCACGAAGATCTTCCATGATCAAAATCGCTTCCTCTCTTTCTCCATCATACGAAGCCCAGTAACAACTCGGGTAGTTCCAGAACCCATCCGGATCATCCTTCCGTAGCCCATGCTCCAGTTGAATCCGTTCCAACTCCGGAAATATTTCCCTGTAAACGAATATCTCCCGCTCGAAAAGGGCCATCGAGTTGAAGCGCTCCCGGAGGTCTCGATCTTCCAGTGGGACCTTACACATGAGCGTCAACTTTTTGCCTGTGTCATCGTCTTGAATGCTTACCCGCACCATTTGACCGATAAATCCATTTAATGGGCCTGGTTCTGTTTCGAGCCGGTAGCTTCCCTCGGTGAAGCCGTGCTCCGTGGCTATCTGTTTCACTTTTTCCAAGGCATAAGCCGGAAGATGGTTCGAAGCCATTACACGGAAATAAAGCGATTTTAGATATCTCTTAAAAAATCAAATTGTCGATACCAAAACCTAGAATGAAAAAAGAATGATCAACTGGAAACGTTTAGAACCACATGAATGATAGAAGGGAGGAAACAAGGAAGGTGGTTCAGTGTTTGTGATGATCATTGATCGATGACAACAGGCGGGACCGCCGGGACGCCATATCTACACGCTTAGTTAATGTTACTCAAAAGCCAATAATGCAAATCTTAAATGTTTTTTTTTATTTATAACTAGTTTATTAAAGGCCTTTTACTTTTACAAAGTTTAAATGTGCCGAGGGTATTCGTTTCACTGGTTAGTAAGGAAGGGGGCCGTAATAGTCGCGGCGACTCAACAGTTAGGAAAAAAAAAACTTTAAACAAGGAAAAAGGAAGGGGTTTATAGGGGTTATTCTTCAGTAACAGTTTTCCATTAGGGTCCGGTGGTGGCCTCCTTTAGCTGTGGTTTCGGTAGCTACGGTTTGCATGGTATCGGTTTCCAACCTTCTGGCCAGCCTTCTTCAGGAATATGTCGAACCCGTTGGATGAGAGGTAGTACTAATAAATAAACAAAACAGACATTAAATGAAGAACACACAAGGGGAGAGTTTACGTGGGTAAGCGGACTAAACGACCAAGTCAGACAGCTTGAGATATTTGTAAATTGGGAACAAATATCCAAAATCTAAGTTTGCCAGAATGTCTCGAATTGGAACCCCAGGTAATCTACCTCGGGCCCTAAGGGTATCCAGTAGCCAAGCCCTCGTTTGACCATACCTTTCACACGTCCATACAACATGATCGATGTCGTGGTAGCCATCCCCACAAACGCAAACATTGGTTGCAGCGAGATCAATACGAAACAAGTGCGCGTCAAGCCAGTAGTGATTTGACATGAGCCGAGAAATCACGCGAATGAAGTCGCGACTCAAGTTAAAATGCTTAAACCATGCCTTCGTCGGAACCTTAGGGATAATCGTATGGAGCCAACGTCCCTTTGTGCCATTGTCCCAGCTAGACTGCCAAGCGTTAATCGCTAAAGTGCGAGGTATTGAAAAGTATTCATTGTAAGTTATTATCCTCTCAAAGATTTCACCTTGTAACGCGCCCACCTTAGCCAATGAGTCCGTCTTCTCATTGCCTTGTATAAGACAATGAGACGGGATCCAAGCTAAGGTAATTCTATACGAATTTTCGATCAGAGCGCCCAATATCCCAGAAATTTCCAGCAAGAAATGGGAAGAGCGCTTCATCAGTTTCATCGATCGAATCGCCTCAACGGAGCTGAGACTATCCGAGTAGATGAAATAGTGGTCTATGGGCAGTGTGCGAATGTGTTCCAAGGTGCAGTAAATAGCGGCTAGCTCAGCAGTGTAAACGGAGCATGGCTCTCGAAGCTTGAACGAAGCTTCAAAGCCCTCATTATACACTGCGAAGCCAGTCGCGTTGTCGATTCTAGAACCATCAGTAAAGAACATTTTTATAGGATCAATTTCACGTACTTTTGAAGCAAAGATTGAAGGAATGATATTGGGTCGGACGTGATCTGGAATTCCACGGATGTCAGCGGTCATGGACAGATCGAATTTTATCAAGGAACTGCTAATCGGGTAAAAGTGACTCGTGTCCGAATTTAATAAAGAAGGATTTATTTCTAATTGACTAAAAGTTTTATAATTATCTACATATTTTACTTGCGGATTAATATTCATAAGCCTTTCCAAATTTTCTATCACCAAAGGATTCATAGTTTCACTTCGAATTAGGAAACGTAGCGATAAATCGAAGAACCGATTTTTCAACGGCATGACTCCCGCCAGTACTTCGAGACCCATCGTATGTGTCGACTGCATACAACCCATGGCAATACGCAAACAACGATACTGTATTCGTTCTAGTTTAATCAAGTGGGTTTGCGCGGCGGACCCAAAGCAAAAGCTTCCGTATTCTATGACCGACAGTATCGTTGTTTGGTATAACCTGATGAGGTCCTGTGGATGAGCACCCCACCAGGTTCCAGTAATCGTTCGAAGAAAATTGATTCTCTTTTGGCATTTTTGAGTCAAGTACCTAATATGTTTTCCCCAGAGGCATTTAGAGTCGAACCAGACACCCAAATATTTAAAACTAAGAGATTGAGTTAGAGTTCTACCCATCATAAGGAGCTCTATTTGAGGAGGGGAATGCTTCCTTGAAAAAACTACTAACTCGGTTTTACTAGGCGAAAACTCGATGCCTAGATTCCTGGCCCAATGTGATAAATTATTTAGAGTTTCTTGTAGCGGAGGTTTTATTTGAGTCTCTGTTTTACCTGTGAAATGAACAACACAGTCATCCGCAAGCTGTCTTAGCGTGCAATTTTGTGCCATACAAGCATCGATTTCTCGGACATAAAAGTTGTATAGCAGGGGGCTTAAACATGAGCCTTGGGGTAGACCCATGTAACTAATTCGTTCAACTTTGGTTTCTCCATGGCTAAAATGCATGATTTTTTCAGACAACAGGTTATATAGAAAATTGTTCAAAATTGGTGAAAGTCCGCAAGAGTTAAGATTACTAGATAGCACTTCTATGGACACCGAATCGAATGCCCCTTTGATGTCCAGAAATACTGCCCCCATCTGCTCTTTTTGGGCAAACGCCAATTGAATGTCTGATGAAAGTAATGCTAGACAGTCGTTCGTACCCTTGCCTCTACGGAATCCAAATTGTGTACTTGACAACAGATTGTTTGATTCAACCCATTTATCCAGCCGAAAGAGAATCATTTTTTCGAGCAATTTCCGGAGACACGAGAGCATTGCAATCGGCCTATACGAGTTGTAATCAGAAACTGGTTTTCCCGGTTTTTGAATGGCGATGACTTTCACTTGTCTCCAGTCATGCGGAACAATGTTCAGCTCCAAACACTTATTGAATTGTTTCTCGAGATAACCCATCCACGAATCGCCGCCAGTACCCCCGTTTCTTGCCCCTGATCAAGTTCTTGAACTTGCGTTCCAAGGCCAAGTAACGTTGGAACTTCTCTGGCAATCCGGTTCTGCGAAACTCAACAAACGCCTTGCATTTTTCACCTCGCGCGCGTGAGCAATCTCCATCCCACCACGGAGTGGGAGGCCGTTTCTGTATCGTCGAACTTTCATTCCGTCTGACCTGTGCTCCGATTGCACAGTCCACAATTGTTCCAGAAATAAAACTGTACTCTGCCTCCGGAGACAGTTCGTCCATTAAGTCGATGGCGTCGCTTACACCCGATGCATACTTTTTCCAATCAATATTCTTTGTGAGGTCATAAGGAATATTGATCTCTTTGGGTGGACTACGACCACTGGTGATAGAAATATGGATAGGCAAATGATCGCTTCCCTGAGGGTCTTGGATTACCTTCCACGTACAATCCAAGCTCAGAGAGGAAGAAGCTAAAGAAATATCTAAAATACTATGCTGTGTTTGGGATCCATTAATTCGAGTCACTTCCCCATTGTTTAAGACAGTCATGTTGAAGTCGTCGCACAGCTCATAAATAATGTTAGCACGATCATCATCACGTGAGCTACCCCAGCCCACGCCATGGGAGTTGAAATCTCCCAGAACTAACCGGGGTTCTGGGAGAAGTGAAATAATATTCGCCAATTGGTTCCGGCTCACGCTTGAAGATGGCGGAATATAAACCGATGCTAGACAAAGGTCTTGACCTTTAATTCTAGCTTGGCAACTAACGACTTCAATACCTGGAGATGGTTGTAGTGGAATACGATAGAAAGAGTGGCATTTCTTGATCCCCAAAAGAACGCCACCCCCTCTTTGACCATCACGATCCAGGCGAATTATGTTGTGGCTGTGGAAGAGAAATTCTACATTTGGAGAGAGCCAAGTTTCGCATAAGGCAAACACATCACAATTCAAATTGTGTACCAATATTTTAAATGGGTCTAATTTTGGTAAAATACTTCTGCAGTTCCATTGCAATACCGAAACAATTTCTCTCCCCTCATTGGATGAATTATCCATCGAAAGAAATTGCTTCTGCGATGAGGGTCATAGTGAGAGCTTTCTTTTTCAAGAATTCTCTCAAAAGGGGTACAAACATATTTATCATAGTCCTCCATCCTGCTGGTACACTGAAAAAGTCCAGAATGAACGCAACAATTTCCGAGAATTTCATCTTACCATCAGCCGAAAAGCTGGGAAAACCATTTGACGATGGTTCAGGTGCAGTTTCTCTGGGAATTGTTGCATTCCTGTTAGCTACTGATGGGCCTGAATTTCGAAGGGAAGCCTGGGGTTTTGACTTCCCAGAAAGTGGAGGGAAGTCCTTCGGGGACGGATTAAAACCCGGAGGACTCTGAATAGGAGGGGCAGAATTACTATTTCCACTTTGAGGATTTCTTTTAATTTTAATTTTGCTGGCAGCTAATCCGGTTTGTGTTTTAGTAATGCGTTTCCTTTTTGGAGCCTGTGAAACATTATTTTTTAAAAATGGCCCAGTTGATGTTCCTTCACATGGATCCTCCCCTTCGGACTCATTCTCGCTTAGAAGGTCAAACTGGTTCTCTGAGACGATTGGCAAAGACTTCAAAACCATGTCTCTATAGGACATTTTTACTCGATTTTTCAGAGAAGTCTTGATTTTGAGCATGAGAGGCTTCACCAGTGCAATACAAGCACCTGCTTGCTGCTTGTATTGTACACGAAGCTTCCTCATGCTTCTCCCCGCACTTAGAGCAGCGTGCCTGATTGCAGCAGTAGGCGGCCGTATGATCCAACTGCTTGCAATTCTGGCAGAACATGACCGAAGGCACATAAAGTCTCACAGGTAGACGAACCTTCCCGATCGCAACGTAATCAGGAAGTGCAGTGCCGGAAAAGGTAACCCGAAAAGAGTTCGACAGGGAAAACTTCCGTTTTTCCCCCTCGCCAGATGCTGATTGTAATTGTCGCGCGTCCAACACCTTGACCATTGGAAGAGCAGGATCCTTGAATCGGCCAACCCCTGATTCCATTAGGTCATCGACGGTCAAACCCTCTTCGGTTACCACTCCGTCGATTTCCACGTCACGAGCGGGAACGTAAACGCGGTACTCGATCGTAAATCTCTCGTCACAAGCAATGGCGTTTGCTTCCTTCAAGCTACCAACAACAACGCGCATTTTGTTCCGACTCATCGGCTGGTAGCTGACTACGGAAGAGTACGATCGGTCGAGGTCTCGGGAAATTGAAATGACATTTAGGGGTTTCGATTTGGACCGGAAATACACTACCCAGGGTCCCGTCGATTCGTTCTGGTAAACCCGACGACGAGGGGGAAGTTTCGGCAATGTTGTAACATTTTCAGGGGAGGAATTAGCTTGATTTGTGGAAGAAGAGGGAGTGCCGAATAGAAAGGGTTTTTCAATTGGTTGGGAAACGGGGGAAGGGGAATCTTCCGTGTCCGAAACGTACATGGGGGGATTGGGGGGATTGGGGGAATAACTTTCCATTCTTAATTCCTGGGACAATGATTCTTCCCGAAATGGAGGATGTTTATCGTCCTCGCCGTCGTCATCCGTTATGCGGTTGCGTTCCGACATAACGGGTTTGGGTAGAGAGCGAAACCAGATTTATTAAATATATTGCTAATAAAAATTAATTAAACTATGATGTAAATAAAATTATGATAATGGTGAAAAAAATTCAGTTCTGATAATGAAGGAAAATGTTAAAAAAAAGGATACAACAGCCAGTTTTTGGAGAAAGAAAGAAAAATAAAACGTCGATACTTATCTGGTACACACTGTACCAATCCCGCCAACAACGTGGTTTTTTGCTGGTCGACGTCGATTAACCACAACAGCAAGGTCTTTTGTCTTCGACCGGTAAGATGAAGATGGCGATGATGGAGACAAAAGCGATGAACTGATCTGATCGGATTCGATGGTGATCCGATAGCGACAATCCAGACTCACTCACCTAGGTCTTATCGGGAATCTAACAACCCCACGGTGTCCACACCCGGATTTGCTGGGTAACAAAACTTCTCGCACTAAACTTTTTCCCGGTGCACTAGTAGAAAAAAAAAACACGTCCACTAGTCACAACTGATGCAAGACGAATGATCAAATCTTAAATGTTGAAAAGGGAAATACGGGGCACAACAACCCAGCGATCAAATGTTACATTCAAAAACTTGTAGGAATTTTCAAACGAAATCTTTGGTTTTTGAAAATAAAAATTCACGGAAATCAAACAGTTTATCTTTTATTTATATATTTTTTAATTTTTTGCCACAAATTCCACAAGTGTGGATAAAATTTATTTTCTCTCCTAACTAATTGTACTTCCTTGACTTTGTGTAAAAGTTACATGTAACTTTAAGGCTACCGTAATTTCTATGAATAAATTTAATAAAATTAAAATTTTTATAGAAACAAAATTTTCATAGAATGATGGAGGCTCGTGAACAAAAAATCGCATTTGATTGAGACTCCCTACGTCACTTACTATGATGATTCATAAGAATTATTGATTTAAAATTATGAAAGCGGATTGAGTGCAACTTCGTTAATTGTTTGAAAAAGGAGTTGAGTTCAACCAAATATAATAATAGTAGGAATATTCTTCACTCCCCAGAAACTTGAAGGACACATGAAACGCGCCTCCATGTGAGGAAAGTTCTTACGAACATGAATAAATGCTATCGAGAACACCTAAGTTGCCTTAGATAAATTTCGAAAGCTTCTGGCGAAAACTGTCAAGCTTATTATCACCAAAACATTGTGCCCCGATCTGACAATTACACTAAATACAACACAAGTATATATCTACTATTTTTTTTCATAATATCTTTCATGATAAGTAAGTTGACTTCGTTAATAAATTTTATACTCAAAATATGATTTTGATTTATCGATTCAACATGTTTTGGAGTTTTCAAAAAAAATCAAATGTGCCTAAATGAAAAGTATTAAAAAGAGCTAATTCTACACTTTTCGTTTATCAATTTATTCATTTTTAGAGAAATGCTGATTTCCATTTACCAAACGTGCTCCAGATAATATTAATAATAATAGTAATAATAATAATAATAATGATGATGTGGTCATCAATAAATCTCAAATCATATTGTAGAGTAGATTTTAAGATCAATTTACTTAGTAAATTGTTGCCTTTTTATGATTTCTTTTATGAAATATTCAATATTGCTTAAAATGTGAAATTTCCATAAATGATTGTTCCATTTCTAATAACTTTAGAATCTCAAATTGTAGATATATTAGCATACTCCGTCAGTCGGGACCTTTAATCCATTCGGCAGAAAACAACACAAATTGAGAACCATAGCAACATACTTTGCTACACGAAGAAAAGTTGGAGTAGGCTGAAATTCCTATGTTGAAAATAAAACATAAGCAAAATTTTCTGCGTGGTCATAGAAATGTAAGTTCAAACATGTACTTTTGTAGTTAAGACGCGAACCCCCGGTTGATGGAAAAAATGTTCAGAGTTTCCTCAGTATCTCAATGCTTGAAATTTCCTTCTAGTAAGAACCAAGGTTCTTAGATACTCTAGGTTCTCCGACTTTTACAGTAAGTAGGCGAGGAGTGAGCGGGGCTCTCAATGAGTTTGTTTATTTTTTGCTCAGCTTTTCTGTGGTTTGTTGGTAAACAAACTTCATGAGCTCCGCATAGTTGCATAGCCTACATAGCCAAAATGGCTGAATCGGGAATTCGTTATTCGGGAACACCTCCTGAATATATACCCACCTTGGTAAGAACTTTCTCCAGGAGTTATCATTGGGTAAAAATCAACCAAATTTTGCACACTTTCTCATTTGTGTGTATTGTTTACATGCTGTCAAACTCGAAGTCGTGTTTTTTTATTCAACGAAAATGGAGGTGAACCAACGCGAGTCGAGAGAACAAATTCTTTCCAAAAACCTGGAATTTCCTGATCTGTCGCACCGGCAGTTGGAAGGAATGTTGAACATTCACCATTCATCCGTCTCCAGAGTGTTGAAGCGGTTCCAGGAGCTGTTGATGTTGAACCATGACAAAGGAGCTGGAAGAAAACTGGGACATAAGAACAAAAAGACGGAGGGAAAGGTGAAGCGGATGATTAAAGCAAATCCCAACGCCTCAAGCCGTGATTTGGCTAAAAATGTCCGGCATGTAAGAGAGCTACGTCCAGAATGCAAAGAAGAGAGCTGGACTATATACATACAAGGTACACGGTAATTTTGTATTATTCAGAGACTGATTTGTTTTGGCTCAGGAGTCGCATCATGTATGAAGATGAAAACAACTGAATTGGAATCAATCAAAATTCTGAGTTGTTTTTCTTCAGCGGTAGCGAAATTTTTAGACTTAGCGAAGACGCACACTATTTCACTGGAAGTGAATGAAAACAACTCAGAGCATCTCAAAAACAAAAGTTTATTGATCGTTTAGAAAACAAAAGCTAGTCGGACGGCGAAAGGGAAAATTTTAAAATTCTGTATGTCGGTATTGTATGTCTAATTTGTTCCTCTTTAGGTTGGTTTTCACCAGCTGCGGCGCAGCTTTTCGCCACTAGAATCGGTGAAAGTCTCGTCTGAACATCCGATTACACCGGACACCCTCGGACCGAATATGTCATCGGATAATTCGTCTGTTAGCCACAGGGGAATGATATGTGCTGCTGATCGAACAGTATCAAATGCTGGTTGCTGATCATCAGCTATGGCAAAAAAAAAATGCGACGGGTAAGATTTATAAATTTACGAATTTAGTTTATTTTCAGCGATCCCTAATTTTGTTTTTCTTTTCTATAGGTCTACTCCAGCTGGGTGTGGCAGGCGATGGCAACGGGTAAGATTGTAAAGTTTGTTTTATTTTTATGCATTTACCTGTTTTGTACCCTTTTAGGATGGTTTCCACCGGATACGGTGAAACATTTCGTCGCTGAAATCGGTGGAAGCCCCAGCTGAGTAGCAGAATCCACCGGACGTCTTCCAGTTTGAAAGGTCAAATTACTCCGGATGCGGCGTTGGTTTTCGGAAGTCCCGGCTGACCAGCAGACCACTCAGGATAGCCTCCGGGATCAAATACGCAATAGGAAAATTCGTCGGTTGGCAGGAGAACAAAAAACTTTCGAACTTTCGAGGGCTGCTACTGAACATAAGAAAATGTTGGCTGCTACTCACCAACTTGGACAAAAAAAAAGTTACTGGAAATAAACTTATTTCACACATTTACTTTCACTAGATTTAGTCCGAAATTTCAATAATTCCCTTTAAAAAAAAATATAATCCCTTTCGAAACCGTGCCCAAATTTTAAAAATTCTGAGTTGTTTTGGCTCAGATCGTTCAGACGCTTCTTAAAAATGCCTGATTAAAAACAACTCAAAATTCGCGAAAACCCCTACAATTCATTTCTGAGTTTAGCCGTTCTAATCAAAATTTGAGTTTTCCCAGTTTTGGAGCATTTTGAATTGTTTTCCTTCAAATCTGAGTCAATGAGAATTGGAGTGTACAGAACTTCCCAAACCGCGATGAGCGGCAAAAATTGACGTCTAAAACTCGGGCACGGAGGCTCTACGAGTAGATGCTGACAAAGTATGGCTGCTGTGTGATGGACGACGAAGTGTATATAAAAGCCGATTTTAAGCAAATTCCAGGGTTGGAGTTTTTCACCGGCAAGAGCAAATTCGATGTGGACGACAAATTTAAGAAGAAAATGTCGAAGTTCGCCTCCAAATATCTCGTTTGGCTGGCCATCTGCTCTTGCGGACTGAAGAGTGAGCCTTTTGTGACAAAAGGCGCAGTAAATGGCGAGATCTACAAATCTGAGTGCCTCGAAAAGCGCATTTTGTCGTTCTTGCAGCAGCACGACGATGCTCCGCTATTTTGGCCAGATTTGGCATCATGCCACTATTCTAAAAGTGCCCTGGAGTGGTATGAGGCCAATTTTGTCCCAAAGGACATGAACCCGCCAAACTGTCCGGAGAAGTACTGGGCAATAATGAAGCGAGAACTTCAGAAGAGCAAGAAGACAGTCAAAGACGAGAAGGACATGTTAAAAAATAGAAAAAAATGGGAAACTGGTACCGGATGACACTGTAAAAAACTTTGGTGGAGAGAATCAAGCGAAAATGCGTTCAATTTCACATTCAAGGCACCATCGATTAACTTTTCTTCTGATTTTTTAAGTAAATACATATATGTATAAAACTACTCTAAAATTTTGGTTTCATACTAAACATTATAAAAAATTGGCGTGCCATTTTCGGTGTCGCAATAAGATCGTGTTCACCCTTTACGCAATAAATAAAACTTCCATTACTTTTTTCTTAGTAAGTGGTCAAAACGCGATCTTTGGAAATGTTGATAATAATCAATCTATATCTAATAAATATTACCTATTATTATTCGGAAAAGTTGATCATTGATCATTGAACCTTTATTTCCTAAATCTTCGAAATGTTCTGCAGTTTTCCAAAAGTGCACAAAATTCTGAAATGAAATTTGACCTATTTTCAAAAGTTATTTCGAAAACAAAAGCTAAATAAAAAAAAGTTAATTGCAGATTAGAAATAAGCACCCTTAATAACAATTTGATCCTAAATTCTTTGCAGCTCGAAAAAATGTGAATTGTATTGCCTTGTGTCATTTTAACTTTAAAACTTTAATTTTAATTGAAACAGTAATTGCAAAATCCATTCTCTACATACAGTTCGCTCTTTCTTACTTCTTACTTCTCACTTCACAGCGTAACTGTAATAAAAATAAGTTTTCACATGGCACAGAATAAAGTACGCAATCTGAATAATCTTATCAGATCATTATTTCTCAGCTCAGACATTTTTTTTTGGTTAATGGTGACTAACTTCTACCCAGTCTAAGGCATCCAAATCTCTGCAGAAATCCAAGAAAAATTTCGTTTTGGGTTTCTTTATCGGAATTAGTACATGGATCAAATCAATGACATATATGATAAAACATACATGATTAAAATAAGAACATTGACCCTACTCTTATTAACAACCTCATTCAAAACAGCCCAAAAGTGGATAGCCCTAACGACAACTCAGTTATCTTCTCGCAAAATTCGTTATCTGATAATGACCCCTTGTCGGAAACGAGTACCTAATTCTACTTTGCGCAGTAACTCAAAGACAGACAGTAAAAGTTGATCAAAATGTTTTCGGTGGTTCAGCTGCCTCACTTTGTCGAACAAAAACTAGCCGAGATCGCATTGAGGGAAGGCTACATGCAAGGATCCTACCGGATCGAACAGGAAACGTGTTCTGGGAAAGGATTCATCGGGCAACTGGTTCGGGTAAGCATTTCGGAACCAGACAAAAGGACGCTCGCTTTGGTGTGCAAATTCCCACCACAAGATGGTGTTGAACGGGAACGCTACAATTGTATGGTGTTGTTCGAAAGGGAGATTTTGGTTTACCGAGAAATACTTCCGGAATTTGAGCGTATCCAGTTGGAGTATGGTTTAGGCAGGGATTCCTCCGAGGGTTTTTGGAACTACCCAAAGTGTTACTGGGCTTCGTACGATGAAAAACGTCAGGAATCAGTTTTGATAATGGAAGATTTGGGCGGAAGAAAACTCCAGACAAAGGATTGTTTTGTACCCCTTGATTTCGAACATTCCCATCTGCTGATGCAAGTACTAGGGAAGATGACTGCCTGTTCGTTCGCTTTGCGAGAAAAGAAGCCTGAAGTTTTTACGAAGATAAGAAAGCTGAACGACTTACTAAGCTCGGTTGTTATGACGACGGATCGGATGAAACCTTTGTCGAGGAGCAATTGTGAACTAGCTGCGTCTATCTTCCAGGAACCTAACGAGCTTCATATACGCGATAAGTTCCTGTCTCTTCGAGATGGTATCTGGGAGAAGACGAGGGTTCTGATGGACAGCGACAAAGCAGAACCGTACGGTGCCTTCACCCATGGAGATTGTTGGACCAACAACATTATGTTTGGGTATGATCCCATCACAAAATCTCCGAATGAAATACTTCTGCTGGATTTTCAAATGGCCCGATACTCGACTCCCGTGCTGGATTTTCTAGGCTGTTTCAACCAATGCGGAGAGGTTAGTCTGAGGAGAGAAAGATTAACGGAACTTCTTGAAACTTTCTACAGCAGTTTCGCGACTACATTCCGCAAGTTTGGAGGTGATCCTGAGAGCAGTTTTCCTTACGAAGCGATCGAACAGCAAATGTGCCGCTTCGGAATGCAAACGGTGGCCATGGGAACCTACTGCATTCCGATTTTGGCTCAGCTTAAACCGGACTTTTTCGAAGACAGCGAACGGAATCGAAAGTGCGAAACCCATCGAGCCCAGTGGGAGCGCTATGAGCAAATGATGCGAGATCTGGTTAGGGATACGGAACGGTTCGATGATCTGTAAAATGTATTGTTCTGTAATCGTAAAAAAAAAAACAATCAAAAAGGTGAATCAAAGCAATCGAAAGATTCCTTTTGATTCAACCACGGTACAGTTGAATCATTCAACCAAGTAGGCTCATAACACAATAGAATAAAAAGGTCATTTAAGAAATATAAGTGTCTTCCAAATGAATAAACTTTAAATAGTTGTGAAACTTGAAAACGTTCAATTTTAATAATAAATTCAATAAAGAATTTACTTACCGTTATTTATGTTTGTTAATAAGTTTATCGTCCTTATCGGTGAAAAGTGATGTCCTTTTTAGTAAGAACATTTAGTAGGCCAAGTATAGTCGATACTCGTATAGCAAGAAATTTACATTTACAGAAAAATCTCTAATTTCACAGACTTTTAATAAAATATCAAAGAATCTTTGTCACAGAAAACAGAGTTTTGGGATTATTCACAGATATCTCAGATTTTTTTAAAACTCTGAACGTGTTTCTAAAATGTAAATTTTTGATGTCAATATAAATTTCGAATTTCTAAGTTTAGATTGGAAAAATACGATAAAATTAGTAAGGTTAATTGATTTTGCTCAAGTAAAATGAAAAAAAGATCAAATTTTTCATAAATTTAAGGAAATAGAATCACAGAAAACCATCACAGAATTTTTGGCTAAAATAATAGAAGGTCACCAAGAAAAACATACAGACTTTTCCAAACATTTTTTTCAAAATCTTCCAGACTTTTTAAACCAGTTGGTGACTCTGGAAGTTTGACGTGAGAACTGGGACATGAGAAGTAAGACGTGAGAGGTGAGATGTGAGACGTCTTATATTTTTTTATTTTCAATCAATTGCTGGGCCACTTCTCATGTCTTACGTTTCACTTTTCAAAATTCAAGTCTCACGTTCACTACTCACTTCTAACGTGCTACGCTACGTCTCACTTCCCACATCGCACGTACCATTTCTCACGTACCACTTGCAGCGTGGCCAGCGAACCCGGAAAATCGGAAAAAACGGGAATTGGAAATTGGACCGGGAAAACCGGGGAAAAAACCTGGAATTTCAAATCAGTTTTTTCCTAAATACACCTATTAAATTCTAAAGTTCATTAATTTTATAATTTTTTCCATGGAAAAAAATGTTGGCAAAAGTAGGTAATTTCTTGAAAAATCTAAAAATTTTAGCTCAGCGCTCTGCTCTCAAAAGTGGTAGGTATACAATTTGAATTTAGATACCATGGAAAAAAAATGTTGGCAAAAAGTCGGGAATTTCTTGAAAAATCTAAATTTTTTAGCTCAGCGCATGCATTTTAATGCTGTTCCAGTTGCAAAATATTTTGATTTTTTTTTGTTTGTAAATTTACTTATTTTTGACTGTTAATGAAGTATTTATTTTTTAATGCAACATTTCCAAAAAAAAAATTTTTTTGAATTAAATCAAATTTTTCAAGTACTATCAAAAATTTGTCCAAAAATGAAAAATCGAAATATTGACAAGCGGCAAAAACTCGAGAAACTTATTTCTCATATAGTTGATTAAATAGTTTTTCAAAGTAAAATTTAATTTGACCTTTAAGAGCCGGAAATTCATAAAATCATGAGAGGAAAAAAGCGAAAAAAACTGATAAATTGAAAATGAAAGGTCACCAAATTAGATGGTTAATACAATGCACAAAAGGTAGAACCAGATACCAATTTTTTGTGTGATTCTATTATACATTCTGCGCTTTTACTGGTTACCGCATTTTGTATTGATTAAACAATGGTTAAAAATACAGAATTTATTTTAACAAGAAGTCAGGCTCTGAAATAAAATTTAAAATTATAAAATTAAAAATTCACTCAGTATTCAGAACTAAAATTAAAACAAAATTCTAGAAAACTTAGGATAAGGTTGCCAGACTGTCCGGTTTTATCCGGGTTTGCCCGGATTTCATTGAAAAAAGTTCAGATTTTGCTATAAAAATGCCCAAATTTCTCGCAATCTTAACTTAGGAGGAATAGGATTGACCGCTAAATTGCAGCAAAAGAAAAAAAAATAGAATATCAATTAGGAGCAATCAACATGTCAAGCATTACAAATAATAATAAAATTCGAATCATAAATCCGATCTTAAAGCTAAGTTTTGATTTATAGATCCATAATTCACCCGGAATTCACCGTTGATGATTATATTTCAAATTTCAGAAACCAGAGCTCAATAGTCAAATTCAGTACGCGATAAACACTTGTGATTTAGCTCAGTTGGCAAGTCAGTTTCCTCCTGAGTCGATGTCCGCGAGTTCGAGCTGAAGAGTAAACATCGAACACAGTTTAACCGGATAAGTTTTTCAATAATTTTCCGCCAACTGCAACGTTGATATAATGCCTTTAAAATGATAAAACAATAATGATCGAAACAAAAAAAAAAACTATTTTTCAATTGGAACATCATCTTAATAATGCAATCGAAAAAGTGTTGACAAAATTATAAAAAATATACAAAGTTTAGCACCAGATGTAGACTGCGATATGAAAAATCGTTTAGTATAAAGGGTGTCCAAAATGATGACACACAAAATTGATTCGCAAAATTCTATTTTTCATTCGATTGCCATCAATTTTTCAGGTATTGAAAAATAACTATTAAACGAAATTGATCCTATTGTCCGCATACCCCTTCAGCACGTCCTTCACGCAGAAAAAAGATTTTTTATTTCAAAGGAAAGTGCAGCAAAAACAAAGGATTTTTTCCTTTGATTTTGGGATAAATAAAAATTCCATTGGTTCAAGGACATTTTCCTTTGTTTCAAAGAATTTTTCTTTTGAAAAATCTTTGAGTCAAAATCTTAATGCTTTGAAACAAAAAACAGTTTCATTTGATGCAAAGTCTTTTTCGTTTGCTACAATGTAATTTAGATTTAGATTTAAAAGGATTGGTTCATTGAACTATTTCCTTTTATTCCAATTGGAAGAAATATTTTCTGTTGTTCAGAAGTTCCAATTATGAATTTTGAACAATAAAAAGAAACAATTTACATCTTAAATTCATTTTTATTACAAACTTAACACAAACACTGGTTCACTATAATGGAATTAACCGGTCCTAAATTTTGGCCTGAGGGCATTCTTGGACCGCTTAATAAACTTCCGGAAGCAACTCCGGTCATCCAACTGGTGATTGCCGCTGAAGATCGGCCCGAAGATAATCAGACCGCTGGATTTTGGGCGGAATCAGCCGTGGTCCTGTAACAATGCAAAAGTTTATATAAAATCTTAAATATTCACTTTTTGACTAATGGATTAACACGCACTTACCATGGTATGCATTCCTCATCCTGAATCCTCCTAAATAGCTATCTCTGATTCACTTTTGTTTGTTTTGATTTTTAACACGACCGGCCAAACTTTATTCGAAATTCGGTACTTGCTCAATCCAAATTATCTTCTAAGTTTGAAGTTTTAACTTAAAGAAATTATTCCTTTCTGTTGAAAACATTTTTCTTTGGTTGAAAGAAAATTTACTTTGTTTCAAAAGACATATGCAATTGAAAAAATGTCTTTTGAATCAAAGAATTTGTTTAAAATCAAATTCCAAAATTATTCAGTTCAAAAAATTAATTCTTTCTTTCAAAAATTATTCATTTGAATCAGAACGAGAATTCATTGATTCAAAGAAAACAGGAGTTTGATTCAAAAAACTGAGTGTTTTGAATCAAAGTCAGTTTTGTTTTGTTTCAAAATCCAAGTTTTCTCTGCGTGTTGGAGTAGTGGCATGAGGCCAAATCCGGCCAGAAGATTTTTGGGACGTTGTGGGCCTTCAGGAGAGGAAGCAGCCACTTCTGGAGGCTCGCTTTCATCATGGGGTCACGGAAGGTGCACTCTGCCCCCGCGCGTGCAGATGGCTTGCCAAACCAGGAATTAGATCGCAAATTTGGTCATCTTCTGAGTGCGGGCATGCTCCGGAACGCTGAACTTATCCTTGGCCGTGAAAAACAGGTTAGCGGGGATCTGTTTGAAGTCGATCTTCACATATGTTTCTTCGTCCATGATGCAGCATTCAACTTTCGCCAGCTACAACTTCCTAGCATGGGGTTTGGCGGACTTGTTCTGATTCTCGTCGCGATTGGGGGCCTTTTGTGCCTGAACGTTCGAAGCCCAGCCTTAGCTTTGGCCTTCTGGACAAAACTTCGGCTTATGTGCAGCTTCTTAGCCACATTTCGAACGGAGGCCTTCGGGTTTCGGTTGAAGGCCCCAACTACGCGGTTGCAATTTTTGGTGTTGTACGGAATACTTTTTCCTTTACTTCTGGGCTTTCGATCGGTAGTCAATCGTTCTTCGAACGCTGTTCTTTCGACTAAATTTTCGCTTCTTCTTCTCTGTTTGTGGTTTTACTGGTTTTCCACACTTGAGTTTCTTCGAGAGAAAACTCGCTGGACTGGTAGCATCGACCATATGTCCATTATTCTATTTACTATGTGATCAAATGATTTTTTCTCTTATTCTTAAAAGGGTTTACAGTAAAACTCAATTTTCGCAAGCTTTGGTCACAGGACTTAAAAGCTTGCAGGATGTAAACAATGCACTATGAACTAAATCTACCAAAATTTTCATTAAATTCTACCCAACGGTTAAAAAGTTAGAGTAATTTCATAGTGTGGCAATTTCACCGTGGACACCCTTTATATATTCAAAATTGATGATTTGTTATTACTTTGATCTTAAAGGCCTAAATTATTTTCGATCATCGTTATCTGAATAACCTTTGAATTTGAAGTATAACAAACAATTTCACTTTTACGTTTAACATTTAAAGAAATGCTATTCTGGTTGAAAAAAAAAACCCTGATAACCATATTCGATTGTGTATTTTGAAACTGGGAAGATCATAAAATCTCGATCGAGAAAACCGATAAAAAACCGGAATTTGAATAGGAAATTTGCTGGCTACCCTGCATTCGTCATTTCAATGGTCTCGTATCTCAGATCTTGAGTCCCATGTCTCAGGTTTCAGGCCTTTGTTCTTAGTTCTTACTTGTGTTTTCTCAAGTTTCAGAGCTTCGTAATAATCACGATTTTTCTTTTCACGCTCTACGTACTCCAAAGTAAACCTTAGCCGATATCAACATAGGTTTAAAAAAAATACCAGTGTTTTTTTAAAGGTTTTTTTTATTAGCAGTAAAAAATGATGGCGTTTAATGAAATTTTTTTCATTCTTTTAAATAAATAAATAAGTAGTTTGTACATTTTGGGGTAATTTAGTAAACAAACTGTACTACTTTTCAGTGCTCGGCACGATTGAAAGTTTTTCGGGTTTTAGTTTAAATTTTTTGTTTGTTTGTTGTTTTTTATGTTAATTAACAGGATGCTCAAATGAGCTTTTTGGTGTGGAGGAGTATCATGGTGGGACGCTAAAAGATTGAAAACTCTGAATATTATAAATATATCGGGAATAATAGTTTGAATCTTCGCTTCACCTCATCTGGGACATCGTTGTGGAATAAAATCCAGACCCTTTGCCTTCGAACTATGTGATTTGCATTTCATTATACCGTTATTTTATCACATCACTGTCATGTAATTATAGTTCAACGCTATTAAAGCACCACATCGATCACTCGGCGGCGCTCCGCTAGTTGTTTGTTTCGAATCCGACTGAAGCGTTCCGATTTACATCAACAGCCATCCACCCACCAGCGTCAATAAACTGATTCCGACACCGAAAAAGGACAACAACCGGGAACCGCCAGCACTGTTGTTGCAACGATCCGTGTCACAGCTCGTGCACCAACGTTCCCCGCTGACATCTGCCGTTTTCTGCGCGCAAAGCCCTTCCAGGTCACGTATGCAACCCCTCACATTGAACAGATCTTGATAGCTGCCTGTTGGATAATAAGTAGAATCGGGTGATTAAATTGGTTGCTACATGAGATGTCACAAAAACAACTAAATTCACCTAGTGGTCTAACCCGTACAGAAACGCATCGAAATTCGCTGCTCGATAGCGAATCGGAACTCATTTCCGGAAAAAGTGGTCGCAATCGCTGGAAGGTTTTCGCCGAATTGACCGCATCGCACGTTACAAAGGCGTGTGACTCGAAACCGGAACAGCCCCGTGGCCCGCCGCATTGGTAACATTCCAGACTCCAGCAGCTGCCACACCAAGTAACGACGATTAACAGTGACAGAATGGTCCAACTTCTTGCCGATGAATGTAACATTTCGAAGGCGCCAATCAACCCTTTAGTTTCCTCTCCTGTTAATCTCAAGATGTGTCGCCGTGACTTGCTCAATCAATACTGATCTCCGATCAAACTAGTTTATGATAATTAATGCAACAGCAACAAAAGGTTGTAAGTTGGTGGATGGCAATTCTATTGCCCGTAAATTGCGCTACGCTATGGAGGACCCGTAAATGGTTCGGATAGAGAAATGTACTGAACATTGATCTGAAATCTGAAAAATATACGGATCAATGAATGAAGATGAATCTCCACTGCTGGCGATCAAGAGCCAGCATTCTCACTTGCTGCCAGCCAAGGTTCTCGTCAAATGTTAGTTTTTCAGGGGCTAGACTGAACCTTTCGCTTCTTTGATTCCCATCTGGATTACAGTCAGGCACCTCTCTGCAAACCTCATTCTCGTCTTTTCCCAGCATTTTCGCAATCCGCCTCTACTACATAACATATTGATAAAAATGCATTTCTAACGTGGTTGCATGAACGAAACTTTAAGTTGCATAACGAATACTAGTCATGTGTCTTAATTCTAATCTACCTTATGACTCATTTGCAAATCCCATTCCAAATTGAAAAAATCACCTGGGACCCCCAATAACTCGTGAAATATATAATTTCTGATCATTGCTTTCTGGACGTACTATGAAAACCCAGACAAAAACAACTCTCTTATGAGATCTAGAGCATGGGGGGCTATCATTTTCAACAATATCTCCTGATAAATATTCTTCAAAGTATGATAAAAATATCTTTACTCTAAAGGGTCGTTTTTGAAAACACATTAAGTGTATTAGGAACAAGAATTAGAAAAACAATTTTCATATGTGATGAAAGAAATTAGAGAAACATGAACTATCAAAGAACGAAAGAACATAAGCCGTAAATATCATGAAAATTTCGAAAAAGATACAACGGCTCACCGACAGGACTTGAACCTGCAATCTCCGCTTCGGTACAACGGCGCGTTAGCCAATTCCACCACGGTGAACGTGATGGAACCGGCGAACACGAGCAATCGAGCTCTGCCGATCAACTGCTGGACCTTCTATCGAAACACCATGTATATCCCGCATGTGATCTTTCCCTCTATTGATCTCTCTTGTTTCTCTAACCCCACCCATCGACTCGGGATTTTAGCCGAGCGAGCACATGGTCGATTGCTTCGGGTTTGCCGCAACTTACGGTCAGATGACAAACCCGAAGCAATCGACCATGTGCTCGCTCGGCTAAAATCCCGAGTCGATGGGTGGGGTTAGAGAAACAAGAGAGATCAATAGAGGGAAAGATCACATGCGGGATATACATGGTGTTTCGATAGAAGGTCCAGCAGTTGATCGGCAGAGCTCGATTGCTCGTGTTCGCCGGTTCCATCACGTTCACCGTGGTGGAATTGGCTAACGCGCCGTTGTACCGAAGCGGAGATTGCAGGTTCAAGTCCTGTCGGTGAGCCGTTGTATCTTTTTCGAAATTTTCATGATATTTACGGCTTATGTTCTTTCGTTCTTTGATAGTTCATGTTTCTCTAATTTCTTTCATCACATATGAAAATGTGATCATTTTCAGGTACAAAGATGTACCAAGCGATTTCATAACATCAGTATTGATTAGAAAAACAAGTTAGTTAAAGAAAATTTAAACACATTTTTTACATTACTATTAAACTTCTTATCACTGCCTCAAAGATAGAAATTATGAGTTTGCTTAGGGAAAATCTAGGAGCACAGAAGGTGTAGGAAAACTTGATTGCACCATTTACCATTGTGAATGAACTGCTAGTCCCAAGCACAATTTTTCTGGCCCTTGCACAAAACTGGGGCCTCGATCAATCACGGAGTAACAGCCATTGGCGAGGTAAAACTACAGATTTTTGAAGAGCCAAGTTTCCAACTAAAATCTGAAACTTGATTTTGAAAATATGATTTAATTCATCGATGGTTAAAATTTTTAAATTTACTCGTAAGTTTGGTAGATTGAACTAATTTCATTTGAGCATGGAATAAGTTTTTTTTTAATTTCTTCAAAAAGCATATTTTAAATATGCTCATCTATATATATATAAATAAATGTTTGTCTGTCTGTCTGTTCCCTATATAGACTCGGAAACTACTGAACCGATCATCGTCAAAATTGGCATCTGAGGGTTTTTGGGGCCGGTGATGGTTTCTATAATAGTTAAAACCCCATTCGACTCAAAGGAGGGGGGGCTCCCATACAAAATTTGTAGTGTTTCGAAACAAATCAAAGTCATGACATCCATTTTCTCGAGATTTGTTTTCCTTTGGGCGGTTTGTTTTTCGTCTCCATGGTAGAGGCGTCGGTCGCGAGCCAACGTCGCGAGAGAATAGTATCCATGGCATAGCATACTGATCAATGGGAATATTTTGGCGCATATTTCTCAACCAAGCATATTTTCAATGCACCTTTTGGCGATATGAAGCCTTGATGTGATTTTTTTCTACTTGGTTCCTAGCTCATTTGTACAGCACATGATTATGAATCACGCCTAGATATGACCCAGATTGACATTTTGCCGATCGAATAAAACATATACTTTTTTTTGCAAAAATTTTAAATTGGCATACATTTTAAGAGATTTTCTTTTTTTTTTGAGGTGTTTGTTTTTCGTCTCTATGGTCAAGTAAACGTCGTCACAAGTGGATAGTAACCAAAGCATACTGTTCATTGATCGCTGGAAAAATTTAACAATTAGGCGCCTGTTTTTTAACCAAGTACCTATATTTCTTATGCACGTGGGGGCGATATGCAACCTAGATGTGTTTTTCTTGCTTAATTGTACACAGCACGTGGAAATAAATGACGCCTAGATTGGACACGGATTGGTATTTTATCAATCGAATCAAAACCAATTGAAAGATTTGCAAAAATACTTCCATATTTGTTGTCCATATAGCATTTGTTGTCTAAAAAATATACATTTAGTTCTGATTCTAATGAAATAATGGTATGACACTTTCCGGATAATTGAAAAAAAAACTGAAAGTAAAGAATTTATATACAATTTTTTTACCCATCTTTCCTACAAGGTTATTTTTGAATCGTATTGATAACTGAAATATGAATAAGATGTTTTCTACAGAGGTAGATCGGAAACATTTTGTTGAACATGTAAAAATGTACTTAACTGAAAAAGAAGATAAAAAAAATCTGATCCAACACATGAACTGATCAAGAGCCTTTTCTTTAAATTAGATTAGATAGGACTTACGTGTTCATAAGTGAAAGGTATCAGTGAAATTAACTGATTTTTATTGACCAAAAGTGAGGGAATTTATTTTCCGAAAGAATTTTCATTCAAGGAACACTTGAGCATGTTCCAACGTTCAACTTTTCTCTGTTTCATAAAAAAAAAAAAAAAATTCTTCTAAAAATTGTTACTTCGGCCCAAATACACAACTGAAACGAATTTAGAAATGAAAATGGGAGCTTTTTATTTTAAATAATTCTGAAAAAAAAAATCGCACTTTTTGCTTACATATCAATTTAAGTTTGTACTTAACATGAAAAGTGTTTTTGTGTTACATGGCTGCATAAAAGAGACTTTTGATCCTTTTTGAAATTTTTAGTATACTTTAAAAGTGTTCTAAGCAATATTCCCTCCTGTCAACTTACACGGTGTGGGGCAAGGGCAAACGTCGAACTTTTAAGAAATTCATCTTCAAAATGATTTAATATGTTGGAAACACCAGGAGGGGTATTCCGAATATTGAAACTGAAGCGGATTTAAAATTCTTAAATGTCTTGTTAATGAAGGTCATTTGCTTTGAACAACATTCGTTAATGAAATAAAAAATAAATAAATTTATACTGCTGGAATACTGCAGATATATCAATGAAACTTGATAAAACAAACAAACAGATATACGTATTAAATCCATTTTGAAGCCATTACTCTGACGCATCTGAAAATAAGCTTTGCATTTACACTTGCCCCAATATACGGGACAAATATTAGCTAAGAAATTTGTTTTTGCCAACATTTTTGAATATTTGACTTTCAAAGATGAAATAAAAAACGCGGAGAAATTATTAAGTGATGCAACTGACTTTTTTTCTTTAATAAATTTATTAAAAAAAAAAAAAGAATTTGCATTGTATAAAATCGATAATTTTCATACCATGATAAGTGTTGTTTGGGAAAACTTAAAGCTATAATGTCTCATGTCCACGAGTTTGGAATATGGCGAAACATTTTTTCAACATAATTTTGACGCAAAAAGGATAGATATTCAAACTGCTTCGAAGGGCGAGGATGGTGAAGAAAGCTGTTTGAAAATGTTTATTAAAAATCCTTTTCATCGTTTTTTTTTTTCAAATTTCGATAGCTTATTTTTTTTAACTCCAAAAAATACACCATCTAAAGCTAATCAGAGGCTGGAAGTGCTCATAATACAGAATTTTAGGAATATACTCAAAAAACTGTCCCGATTCACGCTATTGATCGGTTTTCAAAATTCTATTTCCATAAAGTACAAAGTGCAATAAATTCCAATATGCGAATCTTTTTCTTTCAATTAGAAATTTATGTAAACTAAAGCCAGGTAAATCTGCCTTCTTTAAGCAGTGGGGGACAAAATTGGAAAAGATGGGGGAGCTCGCATGTAAGTTTAAGATAAAGAGCTTTTCAAAGAAGGGACCATATTTTAAAAGAGGGTTTTTTGCGTACGGATATTTGGCATAACTAAAAAATAGATGTGACGAATGTTTTTATGGAAGTTCGTTACTTCCCACTTTGGGAAAAGGTAGAACATCCATAAATTTTGACATTATTTAAGTCATTATGAAGCTTTATAAACAGAGTACAAAGTTCAGATCTTGAAAAACAAATTTAGAGATCAAGTTTCAGTGAATAATATATACCATCTTTGAATTGCAATTGGGAACTCCAGTTGCAACTCTCATATCAAAGTTGTTGGTTCTGAACTATGATGAGGTTTGATTTACAGAAATGCTTACAAAAATCTAAATTTGAATAAATTTTTACAAATGACATTTATTTTTGGAAAGTGTAGCAAAGCACACCGGGTCAGCTAGTATCAAATAAACGCAATCTATCAGAATCTTGAGAAAGTTCAAAGGTTTTGAAAATCGATTTATGAAGTCCCTATTTTGTTTCTTAAGACTTATTTATACAAATTCATCGCGAAATGTGAAGATTTTACGATATGTTTAAAAAAAAATAATGTAAAGGAAGTTAAAAATGAATAATCAAGTAGTGAGCATTTGTTTTTCATGCTTGGTTTGTTTTAACAAAAAAAAAATTCATAGCAAGAATAAACCAGTCACCAAAACCTCCTCCATGAGGCGATTCTTCTCATGGCCCTGTTTTAATAGGATTTTAAATGTTTTTTACACTTTATTCACTTCTTCAAATTTTTGCAAATTTTCTTTTATGAAATGATAATTTTTGTATTTTTTTTTAAATTTTGACAAACCGGATAAGTTTTTCAATGACTGTCCGCCAACTGCATCGTTGACACGTTAGGACGTTTTTGCCCTTCTAGCTTTAAGCGCGCGATAATCTTCGGTGAGTTGCACCGGTGCTAAATCTATTGTACGTGTATGACAATGCCACGTTAGGACGTATTTGCTCTAAATAAAAACGCGATGTACTCGATAGTGTGCGACGCGACGATCATTAACCCTTTAATGCATGACTTTTTTTAAATGAGAATATCCGCTATTGGTTCATTGAAATAATAACATTTTAATTCGAATAACACAACACAACAGGTTTGAAGTCGTTATTTTGAGTATTTTAAAAGTTATGGCCAATCAAAGTTGAAAAATAATTTTTGAAATTCTTAATTAATTACAATACGATTTTGCCAATTTCTTCCAAAACTTGATAATTGGGTGCAGAAAGGGGTTTCTGATTGATTGAGATTAAAAAATTTGTTAGAATTTGCAAATCTGAAGAAAAAACAACAATTTTCCAAAAACTACATTTTTCAAAAAAATAAATAATTTTGATTTTTGCAATTTTTCCGCATACTTTGTTCGATATCTCACACATACAGTACAATATCGCAATAAAAATACCATGGACTGATTTTTTCTAATCTCTAAAATATTTTTTGTGAATACATCACTCAAAAATTTCCACGCGTTTTCGAGATATTTGGATTTTGATTAGTGTTGTTTTAAAACAACACTATGCATTAAAGGGTTAAATATTTAACTTTGCTTTGATCACATCCCTTCCCAAAGGGAATCCAGATCTTATTCACCTTCCCTACTAACAAACCACCCTTCCTGTGATGACCGTGGAGATTTAGAGGTGTATTCGGTCTCTAGTAGCAACGGAAGTCGAACTAACAATCCTTCCCTTTCCCCGATGAACCGTAAAGACGTGGCCGGCGCCGTTATTGACCATATAAGATAAGGAACTTTCGAAACGTGTACGAGGAAAATGGTAGGCTAAGCCCAAGCCCCATTTATTTGGATCTATGTACAATTTTGATGGTTCTTGTCAATCACGGAGTAGCAACTACTGAAATGTACGATTTATCTAAGCTCAAGCTCAAAACTGGGGAAATAGCGGGAATGGTTGATGGTTCAATTTTCATTTGTTATATTTGACGTCTATTCGTTCCGTTCTTAACACCATTCTACCGAAAACAAATTAAACCTCAACTAGATTTCATCAGCTGTACCGCCAACCAGCCACACACGAGAGCGACCAAACTCGTACCGCTACCCAGGAGAGAGTACACTCTGGAGCCACCGTTGCACAGGTTCGTGTTGCAGCTCCAGCATCGATACATCCCGTTGAAATCGATCGTTTTTTGCTTGCAAAATCCCTCCATTTCTTTCATACAACCCTTCACCGTGTACAGCTCTTCGGAACCGGCTAGAACGAAATTGGAAAACAGTACGCCACATTTTAACACCACATGGACAATAATAGTTGTGGGATGTTCTTACAAATGGAGCTGACTCGAACCGAAACGCATCGATATCCGATGGCCAGCTGGTTTTCTTGCATTTCCGGGTAGAATTTGCTGAGCACTTGGAATGTCGAATGCGCGTTTTCATCATTGCAGGTAAGAGTTGTGTTGGCTTCCGATCCGTTACAATCGCGCACTCCGAAGCACTGGTAACACTCTAGAGCCACCACGGCTGGACATCGGCTGAAAATCATTGCGAGGATCACCAATAGAATCGGTATCGGCAAGCTAGGCATGATTAACAGTGTTCAAGTTTCACTTCTTCTCGATCGAAACACTGGAAACTTTCACCGCTTGAATGTAGTGCTGAATGCACGGCTCAATAACTAATGATCAAACTATCAGAAGGTGGGAATGCGCATGCTCCTTCTATTAAAAATATCGTCATGTGTTGGTTTAAGCGGAAATATATTTCTACTTCAAATAGTGAACGGTGGGTTAAAACGCCAATTTTTTATTCTTCTTTTCATAAAAAAAATAATTTTATTCATAATATCAGAAAATATAATCGGAATTTGAAATCAAATTTAATTTTTATTTTATGTAATTATGTAATTTATGTAATTTTTTGATATATACTTTCCAAGATTCGCAATAGTCAGTTATCTTAAACCAATGTGTGACGCCATACATCCGCCCGTTACATTGTAGACTGCAAACCATTATAGACCAGAGCAGACATTGTAGACCAGATATGTTTATCTATAAGTTTTATTTGCAGTGAATATCGGCGGCAACGTGTGTCAATCTTGAGTGATCCGAAGTGGGCGCAATCCGTAGTGCGCAGCCTTTTGCAGATACGTAGTTAGTCTAATAGTTTGGCTGTAGTTGAAATCAATGGAATCTTTCAATTACGCTATTGAATTATTTATTGGACCAAATAGTGCATAGTGCACACTAGACCGCTGAAAGCTTTGTATGAAAATTTCAAATTCTTAAGTTTTTATACCTCACATCACTTTTTTTTTGTTGTTTTTGCTGCCAGAAAAAGCAATACAAATTTTGGAACCCTTCCATTCGAAAAAAATAAAAACTAAGGAGAATCTGAAAGGCAAGCTTCATGGACGAAAAAAATTTAAATACTTGAAAATATTTAAGAAACAAATAAAGTGGAAAAATTATTATCAAACTAATTTTTATTAATAAACTCTTTTTCTTGATCAATCTCATTCATTCTTCGGTGTGCTTTGCCACACCTTGCAAAAATAAATGAAATTTAAATTATCTAAATTTTCAAGTTTTTTCGTCAGGGCCGTAGGAAGAACCGGCTCATGGGAGGGGGGGGGGGGGGGGGGGGGTTTGATGCCATTTTTTTCCTATAACATTTTTGCTTGAACAACGCATACAGAAGTGAGAAAATGTATATGTACAAAGTACAAATTCAAGTTAAAGTTATTTTGCATTTAAAATTTATTTATTTTTGAAAATAATTCCTAGGAGATTCCATTCTTTTCCATGAAGCTTTAAAAATATAGGAACTTAAACAGTTGCCCTCTGAGCTGATGTCCATGAGTTTGAGTTCAAGAGTAAACATCGAACAGAGTTGTTCCAGATAAGTTTTTCAATGACTGGTTCGCCAACTGCATCGTTGATAGAAGTCACGAGTGACACAATGATGTAGGAACGCATATAATCGAAACAAAAAAAAATTTTGGACGCTTCATTTAGAAAAAAAAATTGTTTTACGCATTTAAATAAGCAAGGTTATTCTTTAGAACTACAAGCATAACCATTTTAAGCATGGCTTCCTGAGCCGATGTCCGTGCCTGAGCCGTCTATAAAATGTTTATAGATCCTTTACTCAAATTGAGTTTTTAATGCAACGGAATAACATTTTCTGAAAAGGGTTTTACCGTTAAGTAGTGCAAATGTTGGCCTATCAAGAGGTACTGAAAATGGTTTTTGTTTACTTTTGGAGATACATCCTTTTCACGTGTTGGTACAGATATGTTAAAACGACTATAATAAAAAAAAACTTAAGCATGGGTGAAAATGTATCAAATATTCAAAAGTAAAAGTAAAAAAATAGGTTTACTATTCAAATAAGGTTTATTTTCTACTCTTGTAGGCTCGATTAAAATTTAAGATTTTAGCTAGAATCTTTGATTTTGAAGAATCTGCAATTTATGTAAACATTGTTTAAAGAAAATTCCAGCTGAATTTTTAACCTGAGGATGAAAAACAAGTTAAAAAATTATCAGTTATTATTTGATGATTCATAATTTTAATCCTGTGATGAAAGTTTTCAAAATTAAAATCTGGATTTTTCAAAAAAAAAAATCTTTGAAATGAATCCAGATCTTATTTTATATATGGGTCATTCCATACCAAGTGACCATGAAAATGAACGACCCTCTTCGATTTCGCTCAAAATCACTAGGGTGACTTATTATAACGTTAATAAGAAAAATCCAAAGTTTTGGGGGAATCGGACCACCCTCCCTCAAATGGCAACCCCCCCTTTTTTCAAAATTTGGCAATTTTTGCCAAAAAAACTGTTTTTGTTTTTTTAATATCTCAAAAACGGTAGAAGCTACAGATAAGATAAGACCATCCCTATAAAGAATATATTATAAGCTATCAAACAAGTTGATAGAAAATTTTCGGCAGTGTTGCCAAACTAGAAAGTTTTGCATTTTAAAATTTAAATTGCGATTATCTCAAAATGCCCCCACTTTTATTTTTGATTTGATGGCGCCAATGGATTCAGCGTAAAATTTTACATAAGAATTACTTATTCACTCAAAACAATATGAGCCGTTTTGGAGATATCAAGTTTTTAAGATGGGAAGTTCGTGAAATTTCACAGTTACGCCAATACATCTTATAAATACGCCTCCGAAAGGATGGATCTGCTTTCGCATATACTACATGGTCCGGCAATGGAACTGCTATATTACCTCAACAGTAATTATTTCGTTGCACACGAAACAGTATTGAACGACCCCTGGTAGCTTTGTTTACATAGTCTTAGCTATCATTGCACAGTGGTGCAGAACATCAATCTAGCTGTACGAAATTAATAGCGCCCAGGGATGAAGAGATATACGTTTGATGTCTTGAGCAACATTGTTCAATTTTATATGGAGCATATTCTTGCATCAAAATTTTTTCCGAGGGGTCCACCGATATCGAGATAAAAATGCTATCTTTTTTATTTTTCAAATTAGAGCTTTGATGTCTTCGACAAAGTTGTTTATCTGATCAAAATACATAAGTTTGTAATGGGCAGAGTGAAATGAAACGCGTGTGGTTTTCGTAAGGGTAAGTAACATAGTGAAAATTTTTATTGATTCTTCATAGCAACCAGTGTTCTAGAGAAAACCTGATTGCTGCGATGAGAAAACTTCTTCACTCCTCCTCAAACTTCTGGATGCTGTAGACCGAGAGCACTTTGAAAGAAATGTATCTTCTCTCGATTTAGTGGCTTGGTCAGTCCATCAGCAGTTTGCTTTTCCGTACAGATGTAGTCCACAGTAACTTCGCCTTTCTCCAATGCATCCCTGATGAAATGATGACGGATATCAATGTGTTTGGTCCTTGCATGATATCCACCATTCTGGGCAACGAAAATAGCGCTTTGGTTGTCGCAATGGATTATAACAGCCTTCTCCTCCTCAATTCTTCCACGCAGTCGTCGCCACCATAGAGCCTCTTGCACCGCAGCTGACAAAGACATGTATTCGGCCTCACATGTGGATAAAGCAACGGTTTGCTGACGCTTGCTGCTCCAGGAAATAGCTCCTCCTTGCGCGGTAAAGACATATCCAGTTATTGATTTGCGATCCTCTTGATCGGCGGCCCAATCAGCATCCGCAAATCCATCGATGTCTGGTTTGCCTGTCCTCGTGTACGTCAATCGCATTTTGGATGTTCCTCGTAAATATCGAAACAAGTGTTTCACTGCAGCCCAGTGTCGTTCTCCAGGATTTGAATTGAAACGACTTAAGATGTTGACCGCGTAGCAAATATCTGGTCGAGTTGATTGAGCCAGATACATCAACGAACCTATCGCCTCCTGGTACGGAACAGATTTCATCCTCTCAGCTTCCTCAGCACTCGTTGGGCAACTTTCACGAGACAACCTCACCGTCGAGTTCATCGGAGTACTGACCGGCTTGGAATTGGCCATGTTGAAATGATTTAGCAATCCGTCGACGTATTGTTCCTGGTCCAGAGCAATTTGATTTGTGCTCCGGGTGATTCGGATTCCCAGAACATGCTTGGCGGGACCCAAATCCTTCATTTTGAATTCTTGATTCAGCTTTCTTTTTATCTCCTTTTTCCACAGATCGCAGTTGCTAAAGATGAGTAAGTCGTCAACGTAAACAGCTACAAATAATCGTTTGTTTCCGGAAACCTTGATGTACACGCACGGATCGTAATCGGCGCATTGGAGGCCGAACTTCTTGAAAGCGACATCAAGCTTCTTGTTCCAGACTCTGCTTGACTGTTTGAGTCCATAGAGAGCTTTCTTGAGACGACATACCTTGGATCTGTTGTTCTCGTCGATGAAGCATGGTGGTTGCTCCATATAAATTTCCTCCATCAAATCTCCTTGAAGGAACGCAGTAATGGCATCCATTTGATCGACCTTCATGTCCCAGCGTGCAGCGAGTGCGAAAAGATAACGTAGCGAACCATACCGGACAACTGGAGAGTAGGTTTCCTGGTAATCTACCCCCTTTCGCTGCGAATATCCTTTGACGACGAGCCTGGCTTTGTGTCGATCGATTTTGCCATCACCGTTCAGCTTGGTTCGGTACACCCATTTGCATTTGATTGCATTTCGTCCTGCGGGCAGGTCACAAAGCTCCCATGTACCGTTCGAGATAAGAGCATCATGCTCCTCCTGCATCGCCCTTTTCCAGCTTTCGGCATCGTCACGGGCCAACGCTTCTTGATGTGACAAGGGATCATCCGGCAGGAACTGTGAAACAGCGGAACCAGTAATTGAACTACGGGAAAGTAATGAATTATACTTGCCTTGGGGGAGGCGCCCCCGATCGCAGAGCATCAACCGTGTTGGGACCTCATTGTCACCTGGTTGTTCATTCGACGAAGGCGAGGGGGGGCGCAGTGCTGATACGCCCGGATTCCGATCCAGTTTCAATCATCGGCGATGAACCATCAGCGAACTTTGATGAAGGTAGGCCAGTGCAATCGAGCTGATAATTGCGATATCTCGTAGAAATGAACCGTTCTCTGTTGCTTCGCCTCATCGTGGGAATGACAGGAACCTCACTTTCGACCAAAGTATCGTTTGCCTCGAAAAAACTTGCTTCCGATTCGGTTTCTTCATCAGGTTCATCTTCGTTTTCGATTTCGGGTTCTCCTTGAACTGATGTTGACGACATTGGCACTAATTCATTGAAGTCCAACCTGACTAACGTAGTAGCTCCTCTGCCTTCAGCAACGCTTGATTGAGCTTGTTTGATTTCGCCCTCAGCAATGAACGAAACATCTCGGGATTTAAAAATTTCGTCCTTTGCGATGTCGTATAATCGGTACGCCTTCGAATTCTCATCAAAACCAGTGAGAATACATTCGATCGCCTTCTTGTCCCACTTCTTGCGCTTGCACTTGGGTACATGTGCCATCACGGTAGTCCCGAACACTCTCACGTGTTGCAGGTTCGGCTTGCGCCCAGTCCACGCCTCTTCCGGCGTAACGTCGATACCTTTCGTGGGTGATCTGTTTATCAAATAAACAGCAGCAGCGACCGCTTCAGCCCAAAACGGTTTCGGAAGATGCGCCTCGAACAGCATACATTTGGCGCGCTCGACTATCGTGCGGTTGACTCGTTCAGCGAGTCCGTTCTGCTCGGGGGTATACTCGACGCTTGTTTGATGCTTAATTCCGGATTCCTTCAGGTGAGTTTCGAACATTGCGTTGCGATATTCTTTGCCGTTGTCCGTTCTCATTTTCTTGATTTTCCTTCCGGTTTGAGTCTCGGCCATACTCTTGAACTCCTTGAAATTTTGTAAAACCTCTTCTTGGCTCTTGGTTCGCAAAAAATAGATGAAAATCTTGCGGGTTTTGTCATCGATGAAGGACAAATAGTAACGCCGACCTCCCAACGACTCCTCTTCCATCGGACCACATATATCGGAGTGGACCAAATCCAGAATACCAGTAGCTCGCGTTCCGACATGGCTAAACGGCAATCGAGTTAGTTTGCCTTCAGCACACACCTTGCAATCTCCACATTCTTGACCGTTGAATTTTATACCATTCGCGAGACCATCCTTCAGCAGCTTCAAATTCTTGATGCACATGTGTCCCATGCGTTTGTGCCACAATCGAACAGAATCTCGAGTTGGACACGCCAGGACAGACGACTTCTTTTGATTCAGCTTGAACAAGTCGTTGGATCTGCAACCATCTGCAATCAGCTTGCCTCGGGAATTTCGAACCTCACATCCATGCTGGTCGAATGTGACAGTGTGACCTTGTTCCACGATTCTTCCGACAGACAGAAGATTTACGGCTAAATCTGGAACCAATTCAACATTCTTGACGTCTATGGAATATTTGTTACAGGTTGGTTGAAGTTTCGCTGTGCCTTCGCCAACGATCTTCATGGACTGTTTGTTGGCAGCGTTGATACTCCCCGTCGATTCCTTGATATCTTCCAAAAGGGCTTCGTTTTTGGTCAGATGTTTCACCGCTCCGGAGTCGAAGTACCATTCGTTGTCCTCGGTTGTATTCAGTGCTGACAGTACAACACAAAATGCATCACCTTTCCTGTCGACTTTGTTCTTGGTTGGTTCTCTGGCCATACAATCCTTGGCGATGTGCCCGAATTTTTCGCAGCGACGACATTGGGGTCCTTTCGCTTTATTCGGAGCACCTGACGAATTTTGGGATACCTTGGAGTTGTGATTCTTCGGCTTGAATGGACGTCTTGAAACAAAGGCTTGAGTGGGATTGACCTCGGGCATCTCGATCTCCTGTAGCAATTTGGTCTTTATGACGTCACCAGTTATTGCAATACCAGAATTCTCAAGGCCCATGACCATCGGACGATATTCCAGCGGCAATCCCGCCAGCAACATCATTCCAATCCACCTGTCGTCCAAGGGAAAACCTATTCCTATAAGTTGATTGGCGGTGGTAATCATCCGATTCACGTACGCTTCCATGGTTCCGCAACTTGATAAATTCGTCGAAATGAGCTTGTGTAGAAGAGCCCATTGACGAGTCAGACCGGTGTCTTCAAATGTGTTGACCAGTTTCGTCCAAACCTCAGCAGCAGTGTTCACGTTTTCCACGTGGATGTAGTTTACGGGGTCGAGAAAAAGAATGATTTTTCCTCTCGCAATTCGATCCTTCCTAGGATCCACAGCAGGCAAAGAACCGTCCGGATTGGCAGTTGGCTGCACCACGTCCCAGAGATCTTCCACTTCCAGATAGGTCTTGACTGCGAACTTCCAGGTCCTCCAGTTCTCCCGACCGACCAGCCGCTCTATTGCTGGGTGGCCCTGTGTGGCAAAGTTCTGGTTCCGAGCTTGTGCACCATCTCCGCCTCCGCCTTGGCTAGCAGCAACTCTTCTCGTTGTGCTCATGCTGTTTGACTACTTGCTGAAAACTTCTTGATTATCGTTACTTTCTCTGGGCCCATAACCTAATGGGCAGAGTGAAATGAAACGCGTGTGGTTTTCGTAAGGGTAAGTAACATAGTGAAAATTTTTATTGATTCTTCATAGCAACCAGTGTTCTAGAGAAAACCTGATTGCTGCGATGAGAAAACTTCTTCAGTTTGTTGAATATGTAAAAGTCCTATCACATCACTCTGGAGTTACAGTCAAAGTAAAAAAAAAATCTCTTGAAAAAACTGATTTTTAAACCTGACACGTTGAAGATTGGATAAAATGGTTCGCTGTCTTCGAAACAAAGTTGTAACATGCCACGATCTATAATTGTCTCATATATTATAATGGTTTTAGAAATTGCTGAAGCCCTACAGAAAGCATTTAGTGTATTTTATTGGCAATTTTGGAAGGCTCGTTCATCGAAAAATGCACATTTTCACAGCATTAAAATTCGATTTTTCAAATAATATAAATTTTAAAAAAAATGGAACTAATCTCTAAAATTTGGTAGAGCACTAAATTCGTATTTGATACCACATACAGTTGCGTTCAAAAAAGAATGAAATCGCGTGAAGCTGCGCACACACTTCCTACTTTGACAAGCTGCCAATTCTCACTCGGTTGATATTTTTTCATGAAAATTTCACACAATCTAGTTCAACTATCCAACTAACACTCTACAAAATTTGGAGTCTATATCATGACTGATAACAAAGATACAGCTATACCCGTAAAAAAAGGAAATTTAGAATTGTTTCACTAAATCTACTGTATCTTCGACAATTTTCATTGAAAAATCTTGAAATTTGGGCCAAAGATGTAAAAATTTTTGATCTAATACCAGGCCAAGTTTCGTCAAAATCGATGAACGTGATCAAAAATGGTGCCGTATAGAAAATGAGGTTCATTATCGCCCAGCAGACGATTTCATTCTTTTTTGGAAGGATTTTTTTTTTTTATTTGGAAGGATTTTTTTTTTTTTTATTTGGTTGGATTTTAACTTCTTCAAGTCATTCATCCCTCAGTTTTTTTTTTTTTGACGGACAAAACAGAAATGAAGTTCCTATCAATTTACAACATTCTATGTGAAAATTTTCAATTTTGTGAAAGAAAAAACAAGAATACATGGATTACGATATTTTCCATACAAACATCCGTCCAAAATAGAATGAAATCGTCTGATGGACGATAATGAACCTCATTTTCTATACGGCACCATTTTTGATCACGTTCATCGATTTTGACCAAACTTGGCCTGGTATTAGATCAAAAATTTTTACATCTTTGGCCCAAATTTCAAGATTTTTCAATGAAAATTGTCGAAGATACAGTAGATTTAGTGAAACAATTCTAAATTTCCTTTTTTTACTGGAAAAGCTATACAGGGTTGCTAGCGAACCGGGAAAACCGGGAAAACCGGGAAAAACTTTGGAATTTCATCGCGTCACCGGGAAACCGGGAAAAAACCGGGAATTTCGGCACCTCACCGGGAAAATTGCCATTGTTTGAAAAATTTCCACGGAATTTTAAAAATCTTTTGAAATTATCTTCTAAATGTAAGGGTAGTTTTTGACAGTCTCAATGTAGATTTACCTCATAAACGCATATTTTCGTTTATTAGTCGACATACAGAGCTTAAATCACTTTTTCAACTGATTCGGGGGAGCAAATATGAGATATCTCATATCATGGCCGTAGGAACGGGGGGGGTTTTGGGGGTTAAACCCCCCCCCCCCCCCCCCCATGAGGGTTCAAAAAAGCAAGCGAGATATTCTACTCTACACTCAAAATTTTAAATGCATAATCAAATTACGATAATGGAGTAAGGTTTTTTAGGAGTTACAATCTAGACTAAAAACTAATGCCAAAACCTCAAAAACCCATCTCAGGCTCAAAATTCTACCACAGTTTTTCAAAATTTTCCCACTCGTTCATAGAAATTCGAGTCTGAATATTAAATTAAAAATTAAATTAAACCCATTTTGAAGGTTCTGGTTTCATGGTACCATAAACAAAATTGTTATTATGGTGTTTCGGATTCTGTATCCAGTTTCGGATTCAGCTCGAATATCATGAGGAATTAGACATGAAAAGCTGCTTTAAAATCCTGGTTCAAATTCGGGTTGCATTTCATATAACATTTGAATCATGTTTCAATGTTTTAATAATAGTTTTCCGAATATGAAAAAAAGAAAAAAATTGTTTAATATTCAAATTCGAAGTTCTTAAACTTCAAAATTCAAATATTTAAAGTTTCAAAATTTCGTTCCAAAATTGAAAACTGAGATTCATATTTACGATTTGAAATTCATATTTTAATTCAGATTTACAATACAGATTAAAAATAAACAATTGAAATAATGAATTGTGATTAAACCAGAACTAAAGAATTTAAATTATAGATTCATGAATGAGGGCTCTAAAATTTGGCTCATAAAATTCTGATCTGGAATTAAGATTCGAAATTCGTGTTATTTGTACATTTTAGAATCGTTTAGAAATTCGGAAAAAACAGATTCAAAATTGAGATTTTGAATTCAGGTTCAGAATACAGATTCAGAATGCAGATTCAAAATTCAAAATACAAAAAAAAGTGTAGCTTGAAAATAAATTTAACAATCAACATAAAATTTTTGAGGAATTCAAGAGATCATGAACTTAAAAATTTGCTTGTCAATTCAATTTCCATATTTAAATTTTTTTAATCCAAAATTATATTGTACGGCGCACACAATTTAGCTGAAAATCACAAATATAAAGTAGATTTGAGTTTATTTTTTGAGTATAATTCTATGAAAAAAAAATCTTTATTTTATTAACAAAAAATCATCAACAGGATTTTCATTATGCAATTGATTTTTTTATGCAAAATATTTGCTGTTAAAGAAACATGTACCTGATCTTCATTTGATAAATTAGCACAAAATTCTAAATTCTCTCGGTGTATTGTTTAACATTATTATAATTGCAGTTTTTTTAAAGCCAAATTTCAAACTAAGATCATAGATTTTGGTCAAGTTGGCAACAACAAAATTGGATCCGAGAGTTTTTTATATCTTACTTTTATTTTTGATAATTTGATTTATTTTCATCAATTGTTAAAATTTTTGAATTGGCAAAACAGTTTGAAAGATTGGGCTTGTTTGATTCGAGGATAAAGTTTTTTTTTTATAGAAATTGAAGGCTTTCCTAAAAAAAAATTATTTTATGCTCAAATCAAATAAGTTTGATCTACCAAATTCTTGAACTAATTCAAAGATTTTGTCCATCAATAAATGTGAATTCCATATTTTTTTAATAAGGGGTTCATAATTTAACTCACCTTTTAGGTTTAGTACCAATATGCTTAAGTTACAATTCAATACGAAAACTAATAATGTAAAAGAACTTAAAATTCGTGCATTGTTGGATAAAAAATCATTGATAAAAATCAGCCACTAAACCCCCCCCATGAGTCGGCTCTTCCTACGGCCCTGTCTCATATTCTCGCTCTCCGCAAATGTGCTACACTTACAAGCATAACTCTATTGTAATAAATTTTATAATGAATGAAACTATATTGGACAAAACTAAACACAAAACGTTTGGTAACTCAACTATACCAAGTTTGTCGAATGTCGGTATTTTTCGGCCTAGACTTCTTTGCGGTCCTTAATATGTAACCAGGTTTAGTTTTCGACGTCAAACGATTCAGTGTTCTATTTACATCTTTCATAAAATTGTTTCTTTTTAAACTACTAGGGCACTACTGCAGATATTCGTTGTTTTATCAGAATTTTTTTTTCTTAAACATTATCTTTGGGTTTTTACAGAAAAAAATATAATTGCAATTATCAAATAACAAAATATTTTCCTGCAATCTGATGATTTTAAATTTTGTAAAACAAATCCCTATTCAAGTTGACAAGTTGAATAAAAAAAATAAAAATAAAATAAGTTGATTTGATACTATGTTTTGATGCATTTTAAACATATTTCTATACAAACTATACATTTTGTTTTTTACAAATCTATTTTTTACGATGGCTTAAAAGTAAAAATCAAGTTAATCGGACTTGTTTTTGTACAATTGTTGATATTGTTGAGCAAATCAATGAATAGATGCCAATATATGAAAACCTGTCGATTAGATACAAAAATATATCGAAATATTCATTTATCATGACAACAATTGGTAAAAATTTGAGGGCTTTACATTGATTTTTTTTTATTCACCATGACTTTATATTAAAAAGCAAGTATAATAAATACCGGGAAAATCATCATTTTTAACCGGGAAAAAAACCGGGGGAAAACCGGGAAAAACTTTGGAATTTTAAAACGAAAAATCGCTAGCAACCCTGGCTATATCTTTGTTTGCAGTCATTGTATGGACTTCAAATTTTGTAGAGTGTTAGTTGGATAATTGAACTAGATTGTGTGAAATTTTCATGAAAAAATATCAACCCAGAGAGAAATGGCAGCTTGTCAAATTTGGAAGTGTGTGCGCAGCTTTACGCGATTTCATTCTTTTTTGAACGCAACTGTAAATGAATAATAGAACCGGTTTTGCCAGTACACAGTAGTGCTCTGCCAAAACTAATAGATTAGTTCCATTAATTGTTCAACAGATCCATCCTTTCGGAGGCGTATTTATAAGATGTATTGGCGTAACTGTGAAATTTCACGAACTTCCCATCTTAAAAACTCGATATCTCCGAAACGGCTCATATTGTTTTGAGTGAATAAGTGATTCTTGTGTAAAATTTTACGCTGAATTCATTGGCGCCATCAAATCAAAAATAAAAGTGGGGGCATTTTGAGATAATCGCAATTTAAGTTTTAAAATGCAAAACTTTCTAGTTTGGCAACACTGCCGAAAATTTTCTATCAACTTATTTGATAGCTTATAATATATTCTTTATAGGGATGGTCTTATCTTATCTGTAGCTTCTACCGTTTTTGAGATATTAAAAAAACAAAAACAGTTTTTTTGGCAAAAATTGCCAAATTTTGAAAAAAGGGGGGGTTGCCATTTGAGGGAGGGTGGTCCGATTCCCCCAAAACTTTGGATTTTTCTTATTAACGTTATAATAAGTCACCCTAGTGATTTTGAGCGAAATCGAAGAGGGTCGTTGCATTTTCATGGTCACTTGGTATGGAATGACCCATATGTAGTTTTCACCAAGTTTTTATTTCGAATCAAGAATCAAAGTTAGGAAACTGCGATCTCTTTCAATTTGAATTTCTTTATGAAGTTTGAACATTGATACTTTTAAATTGATTATGAAACTTGAATTTGAGCTTCATCTGAATACAAACCTTGAATTTTAGTTCCAAGTCTGAATTCTACATTTTGAACTCAAAATCCAAACCTTAATCTAAATTCCAGATAAGAAATTCTATGAATTCGAAACCAAAAAGTGAAATTTATATCAGAAACCTTAACCAGAAATCTTTTATTTGATTCTGAATTTGTGGTCCTCAATGTGTTTCTGGACTTTCCTAGGTTTCAACTTTGAATATAAATTATTTAATGATAATAATTTCAGATCCATATCTTAAAAATGGTTGAAAATTTATATATTCGCTTATCATATTTCAAAATTATAAGCTTCGAATATGGAAAATTCATCATATTTTTGATTGAAATGCAACACCAAGGTTCGAAGCAGGATTCTATACCAAAGATTATCCAAATTGAAAATCAAGTACAATAGACTAGACACTTACTATATATTTTTCCGCAAATATCCGGGCTGGACAGATCCAAGCAATTTTATCTTTAAACCTTGCGAAATTAGGGCATGTTGTTTCAAATTTTCCCTAAGATCCAGCCAATATGCAGGCAAACTTCGGAATTATTGCAAAAAATTTTAAAAAAAACACGTAGAAACTATTCAATTGAAACACATCAGCCGATTCAGAATCATATTTAAGGTTTCCAAAAAATCTTCTATGTTTATTTTGACAAAATTTGTTTAAAAAAACATGATTTGGGCGCAAGGTACATAATTCTAATGACTCAATGAAAATTTTCGTTTTATTTTGCAAATAGTGAGAAAATCTGCTCAAATTCCGGAAAAGTTTATCTTTAAAAGTATTCAATATTTGGGACTAAACTACTATCAACAAGTGAGAAATGTTTTGTTTTTTTTCCCCCAAAACCCCTCTCATAACAAATTTGGTTATATTGAATGATAAGTTCTCAAGCGATACATCAAAATTATATGGAACCCCCTCCTTCCCTCTCCCTTCTGCAAGGCGGAAGGTTTTAGAATCATATCTCGTACCCAAGAACCTTACCATGCGAAATCTGATTCCATTTGCTTGATTAATTTTTTAGTTATGCCAACAAAATTTTATTATTGCCTCTCCCACAATCGTACTCATTGGAAGAAGGGCGGTGCCTCAAATAAAAATTAAACCATTTTTTGTGCCCTAATCCTTTTCTATGCGAAATTTGATTCCATTTCTTAGATAAGTTCTCGAGTTATGCAAAGAATTGTATCATGCTCTCCCATACGAAGCTAGTTCCGTTTGCTCTATTAGTTCTCAAGTTATGCCAGAAATTGTAAAAGAGTTTCTTTCCCCTTTCCTATCTCCCCACTGGAAGGAGGGAGTGGATCGCACTAACATGACACTTAGAACAAAAATCCGATCATTTTCTGGCTAATTTTGCCACCTACCGTCGGTATTGCGAACCTTGCAAAATTTGACAAAAAATTTAACCTGTTAAGTACGTCGAAACTGCCTATTTTTCCTTAAAAGTTGGGTGGCACTTTTCAACTAGGATAGCATTTCATCAAAAGCGTTCGATGCGTACTCTGGAATCGTATGGGAGGCTCATTTCTCGTTTTCTATTTTTCCAATGGGAGAAGGCAGGGGTTTCAAATAGTCATAGAAATATTTCTAGTACTCGAATACCATTTCATGTCAAATTTGGTTCCATTAAACACTTTTCGAGTAATGTAAAAAATTGTACAGAAACCACCCTTCCTCTTCCTACCTTCCCACTGGAAAGAGAGGGGGATACCAAAGATTCAAGGAAACATTTCTCGTACCCAAATACCCTCCCATGCCAATTTTGGTTCCATTTGCTTGTTTAGTTTTCGAGGTTAGTAAAAAATTATAGAGAGGCCCCCTAAATTGGTTTAGTAGTTTCCAAGTCTATAGGGAACAGACAGACAGACAGACAGAAATCCATTTTTACATTTGTAGATTTTTGACTTAACTTATGTAGTTTTAAAAATTAAAAAAAAAATAACAATGCGTATCAATCTAATGATTTGTCATTTAATTGATAAAAATAACTGAACAAAGCCATTAAAAGATCATTTGCCACTAAAAGGAAGTTTTATCGATTTTCGCTTTTATGGTTTCAAAAATAAATACATATTCGGAATTTCGTTTGGATTTCTTTTTTATAAAATCGGGAACTTCGTGAGACCATGTGGGAAAAAGCCCGGGAAAAATGCGGGAAATCAAAAATTGATTTTGAGTGGCCACCCTGTTTAATGTGAAAAAATTTCTTCTTCTATACAAATTTCCATGCAAAATTGAAACGCGTTGCGCTAATTCAGGAATCAACCGAATCATCTTAAATTTTACACTGATGCTTGGTGACCCAAAAGGCATTGAAAAAACATATGGGAGCAAAAATTCATTTTTTGCAACTGTCTTGTGCATAAACAACACGTTGTTGGAGTAGAAAAAAGTTATTCCGCAACGAATTTTGCATTTTACGGTATCACCAAACCTAATAATCGTTGTATGACACAAACTTCCGATTCATGCTTGAGCTTGAACGCATGCAATGAACATGGACATCTTTTTAAAAAGATTTTCCGATATTGGAGAATCAAGACGTGAATCAGTATCAGCGTGTGAATCAGTTTTAATAATCACTGTCTGATTTAGTTATGAAGAAAGATCACGATGAGGATAAGGATCTAAATTCTAAACCAAGTTTTAGGTAAACAATCGGTGTAAAAACCGTACTTTTCAGTCAATGAACCGTCAAAATGGTTTAAGTCACCCCAAATTAATTTTGAAAAGAGGATTGACGTATCGTAGCGCTTATGTCATTACACCACTAGTAGTTGTATGAAATTGGCTTTCTGGAGAATATAAATTAATTGCGGAAATCCCGCGTTAATATACTCGAAATCCAGTGCAAAGTTGAACCTTAGAGTGCAAAAAAATTTGAAAAAATTGAATTTACAAAAAAAAAATTAAAAACAGCTTCATTTGAAATTTCGTTAAAAATTCGGTGTTTCGTACTCTGACAACCTAAAAATGTTAAACCTGCCAAATTACGTCAATTTTTCAATCCTTTTTTCAAAATTTATCTGTGGTGACTTAAACAATTTTTACGATTCATTGATTGTACGATTTTCACCACTTTTTACATTTTATGTGGTCATGATCTTGAAAAATTTCAAAAAAATATATTCTTACAGAATTTTAAATTTGGCTTTTTTCGGTCTTGGATGTAGATCAAACAACTATTGTTTTTGAAATACCCGACATTTCGACCAGTTTTGATGGTCTTTTTCAAGGGAATTTGCTGTCTGTTGTTTTTGTCGAATTCGTTTTTGTCCAACGGCCTTAATTCAAATTGAACGTTAATGCGACCCTAGTGACATGGATGAGAAAAATTTTTTTCCATCCGGTGAAAAACACGAGCAGCAATCAATGGACACCTAGCCGTTGGACAAAAACGAATTCGACAAAAACAGCAGACAGCCAATTCCCTTGAAAAACACCATCAAAACTGGTCGAAACGTCGGGTGTTTCAAAAACAATAGTTGTTTGATCTACATCCAAGACCGAAAAAAGCCAAATTTAAAATTCTATACAGCATCTACGGTCGAAAACATAAACATATATTCTTATGTGCAACGTATAGCTTCTAACTTCAGCTTTCTTGGACACTAAGTTAATTTTTTCAAGCAAAAACTGTAGCCGATTTGCAGTCTTTTCCGAAGCATGTTTTTTCGGATGTTCTTTCTTAGACTTTGAATAACGGAAAATAGAAGTATTTGCGTCCAATAAAAAAAAAGTAATGATGCAAAATTACAGACTTCAAGAATTCAGAAGCAGTTACAAGCCGCCAATCTTGGCTTTTGATCACGGACATCCATTTCAAAACTACATTTCGTTCTTGGATTTTGTCAGGATGAAGGTATAAATAAAGATCAGGATCTGAATCAATATCTGAAAATCAGAATCTGGATTTCGATAGCAATTAGGATCAAAATCAAAATCAGAAGCTGCAAACGATCAGAACCAGCATCTGAATCATGGTTCTTAATAAGGATCGCGATCAGAATGTAGTTTAAGATCGGAATGACGGGTTGAATTGAATGATACTCCAGATTAAGATAAAGCTAAATAAGGATCAGGATCAACATCTAAATCAGGATCCAGATCCGGAAAAGGACCAGAATGAGGAGCTGAATCAGATTCCTGAATATGATCAAGATTAGGTTCAGATTCTAGATCAAAAACAGGTTTAAAATCAAAACAGGACAACGATCGAAATCCGAATCAAGGTAATAATCAACAACATCAAGATAAGAATCAAGATCAGGATTAGAATCACGTTTAGGATCTTTTTTCTCGCTATATTTTTAAATTAAATCTGTATAAAAAATTACTAATTGAAATATACTTTTCATTTCATATTTCTTATGAAAAGAATCAATAAAACAAATTTAAATTCAAAATATGAAGTCACCAATCTCTTTTTTGCCTCCGAGGAAAACATTGTTGTTCGGGGAAGTTGATTGTTGACTGAGCACCATACTTAACGACAGTTTTTCATGCAACGCGATGATTAACTGGACCATCTCATGTGGGCAGGCACTCGACACACTCTTGCACTTATTATAAGCGAATCATGACGTTGTTGGCTGCCTAATGATAAGATTGCTCAAAACTCGAGCCATTTTTATTTTTCTAAAGTCAATTGACAATTGACGGTTTTGGTGTTTTTTTTTCCCTTGTCTGTGACTTGACTCAAACTTTTGCTTACGTAAAGGTTCCGCATAATCGATCTAGCTGTAACATGCAATGCTAAACGGTCTGTCTGCCCTTCTTCACGAAATCATTCTGAATTATTCAGCACCTCAGCACCAAACATGCAGTTTATCTAACCTTTCGTCTTTGGGTTGGAACCTAATGACCCACTAAAAAAAGATGGTGAATGTTTCTTTCAATTATAAAACGCATCCCTTCGTTCCCAAAAATTTAAACACTTCAAAATTTTGATCAGTTGAAATTTTGTTTCATATAGTCAATTCATCGTATCTTATCGCTGTCATCTTTATTTCTTTTTTTTAACCAAAAGGAGGGGTTCGCATGCAACTTCCTCCCGATCGGATCGTATGATAATAATTATTGGAGAACTTGGGGCCGACAAGGCACCGTTTTGCTATCTTATGCAAATTTTGTGTTTATTCATAAATAACTCGCATAATTGTATCTTATATTTTCTTAATATTTTTATATACTTTGCAAACATAACAGGACCTAGAGAACCACCTTAGGGTACATTAAATTATTTTGATATTTTGGAACCCCGAAATAATAAATTCGTTCACGTCATCTAGGAAACTTGGTCCAATATTTTTTTCAATCAACAATGGTGTATGGGAAATTAGCTGGCTAAACTTTACTTGTTGGTTCAGTTCGTTAACTTTAAAAAATCCCTTAAGAAAAATATAAGAGCTAATTTCAGCAATGTAATCGTTTTAGAATATTCCTTAAACTAGTTTACCGATTCCATGAATAATCATGTGTTTTTTTCTTATTTCAGGTGAGTTCATATTGGAAAAATTTCTCGATAAACTAGACTGGACCCTAGTTGAACAAATATTCGAGAATCCTTGAACCAAGTAAAACTCAGGTAATTGTTCAGTTATATCTAATAAGATATTCGCAGACACATAAAATACTTTGTAGCTAAAGAGTAAGATTAAAAATGAATATGTGATCTCTCAGGTAAAACGTGCAAAATTGTCTAATCTACTCTAAGTAACTGCATTAATGAAACTGATACAAAATTATTAAAACAAACAAACAAAATTAAAACTCAGATTAAAAATTCCTTATCCTTATCAAATTTTTGAATATTAACATTTCAAAATGATGTTCGAATAAAATTTAAAATAAAATCCATAACCATAATTAGCTTTCTCAGCTCATTTCGCACAAAAGAGTACGCGAAGGAAAAAGTTTGTAAAAACCTGTTTTTCGCTTAAAATTTTTAAAAACATTTTTTTAAACCATTTTCTATTGTTCAAAACTCATTTTGAACCAAATTGCTGAACTCAACTCTCCATAAAAAGCAGGGAAGGTGATGAACCAACGAAACATTTTGAATACTTAAGGGAGAGAAGGGCATAACGAGCACTCCTCTTTTCCACGAAAGTACGAATTTTCTGAAAAAAAAAAATCCATGAGGATTATTTTTGTACTTCCTATAGTATTAACTTTTCAGCAAAAAAGAAATCTCCTTATCATCTTTACAGAAATTTAAAAAAAAACCAACAAGGTTCTCAAGTGACGAAAATATTATAATATTTGAGCACCGGAAAATAAGCTCTTATGATCGTTAAATCATCTTGATCTACAATGTACGCACTGCAACATGATGTACACATTGTTCCTCAATTTTCACCATCGTTAAATTTTGGATTTTCCACTAGAATCAATTTTAAAACGCGTTTTTACTTTTACTCGTTGGCTCGGGGCGTATAGAGCAGGATTGATCGGGGCACGATGAGCATTTTCTGCCGTTGAATCTAGCAGCGAATTCAGCTCGAGGAAGTTAACTGAATAATAGATCCACAGCTTGACTTGTTTCATTTGACGATTTGGCCTATTGGTTAGGTGTCGGAGAGGTAAATAATCAGTGGACTCGAGTTCGATTCCTGGTCGAGGTGATTTTTTTTTATTTACTTTACATGATCGATTATTTCTTGTTGCATTAATCGGATAGTAGCATCATTCGTCAAACAAAGCATCAGAAACATTATGTGTGTAATTTTTTTGTATTCTACAAACAGATATACATTTTTCTGTTATTGCTTTGTTTGATGGATGTACGACTCACCGTTTAGTGCAAAATGCAACGATCATGAATGGTTAAAGGAAAAAAGAATCACCTCGACCAGGAATCGAACTCGAGTCCACTGATAACCTCTCGGACACCTCACCAGTAGGCCAAATCATCATATGAAACAAGACAAGCTGTAGCACTATTATTCAGTTGACTTCCTCGAGTTGAATTCGCTGCTAGATTCTACGGTAGAAATTGCTCATCGTGCCCCGATTAATGGTGCTTATACTGCCCCAGTGGGGGTTCTCATTATGCCCCTACTTTTTTTAGTGTCTGAACACGAAACAATGAGGTAACTCACAAATTATAGCTGTTTTCTATGGTCAAATTAGCGCCCTTCTTGAGGTGGTCATTATGCCCCTATCTCCTCTATGTCCATCAGTGTATGTATACTTCTTAAACTTTCAAATAGAATTTCTAAAGAAGACTTTTGAAACTATATTTTTATTGAAATTCTGTTAAAAAAGACATCTAAGAATATTCGTATCGCTCTTTAGTGAATAATTTTGTAGAACGCTTCTACAAAATATATGTTCTGTATGATAGTTTTTACCTATGACTTGAATGTTATACCACCACGAGTCAGACTCGTGGTTTTTTTGGGTTTCTTCCTCATCACAAGTCAAATCCTTTACCACGACTGAGATTCGAATACTAGGAATGTATAGTATGAAAATACCAGAGTGAAAGACTTTCTATAATCCTCGATTTCACCACGAGTCAGACTCGTTATTACGACATAAACGATTTATTGAATAAGACTCCCTGTTGTGAGGAAGATTGACTTCAGACTCCCCATCGTTTTTTTAGCTCAAATTGATAAGATAGGATAAGATTATGGTCATTGGATGCTAATTGCTTTTTAATCGAACGCAAATCGCTTTGGTACAGTTAGTATGGAAATTATATTCTCCAGTTGAGTTTCATTGTTAGGCAAATTTAACCATCATTGAAGATGAATTTCAATCTGTTGACCAAGCTTTTTGCGTTCTCAACACTTTTTTGCATCCAATCTTCGGTAGCTCTCGAATGCTTCCAATGTGACAGTATTGAAACGTGCAATGAAAACCGCCCTGCAGTAACTTGTAACGATGAGAATGTCAGTAAAACAGCCGCTATGGCCGAGACGATTTTCCCAGGAATTTATAACAACATTACCGATCCCGTTTACTGGTGTATCCATGCCCGCGTAGTTAAAACTTGTGAGTGTCCCTATTTAATAAAATTTAAAACTGAAAAAATTGTTTACACCTTTTCCAGCAACCGGAAGCTCGGAACAAGTCCACGACGTGAAAGGATGCATAAAGGAACAATGGATGGGCTTTTGCAACAACGAACCAGCTACAGATATTAAACTGGAGGAATGCTGGAGTTGCTATACTGATCAGTGCAACGGTTCTCGAAGAAGTGCTATCGATCAAACCAGTGCCTTTCTGATTGTTTTTGGAGGACTGATTACCACACTACTGATGAAACGGTGAATTGAAAAAGTTGCGATTAAATCGAAATATAAGTTATATTGTGGTGCAGCGTTTACTTAAGATGTCATAAGTATTCGACACCACCGTGGCCTTTGTCTACAAAAAGAATTCTTCATCAACACTAGTCAGCCTCGTTTTTTTTCGCTAACTGAACCAATTCTCCAACACGACCCAGATTCAAGGTTCCAGTATAAGTTGGGAATAAAGAATGAATTTTTTTTTTTTTTAATTTTTTACCATCACGAGTCTGACTCGTGGTCTTTGTCTTTCATTAAAAATTCCATCACCACGAGCCAAACTCGTGATTTTTGTGAGTTGATTTACGACTCAGAGGTTTGCACATGCGAGGTACGAATTCTGGGCTTTAATCACGAGCTAGACCCGTTCTTTATTGATTTAACGTCAGCCCATTGATATAAAATCATATTTAGGGTCAAGGAAGTACAATTTGATAGTAACAAGTGAATTATCAACTACGGTCCACCTACGGCTCTTCCTAGCCAATGGCATAATCGTTGCACTCCGTGATTGGTTCGAAATAATCAACATTGCACAATGAATTAAGTGAAAGATTGCTGGGATCAAGCAACACAATCTCCCTGTACAGTTTTGAGAATTTCAGACTTTAATATGAACCAATAACGACGCCGGCCCTGTCCGTGTAGTCGATCAGAGGAAGGGAAGTGCAGCACATGTGATGAGAAACGCGAGATTTTTGAAACTCATCTAGTTTTCAATAAATTTGATTATGATCATAAGTAAATATTTTTTAAAGTAAGGTAATATTACAAATTGAAATATTCTTACCCAATATGTATATTTATATTATTTCAACTTTGTAAACCCGTATTGGTTTCTTCGGAAACCTGGGTACAAAATCACCTCGTCCAAACTTCAACAAATCCGACTTCATTCCAAATTGCAATGACCAACTCTACCGGAACCTCAAAGATTTAAAATTTTTGGGGATAACTTTAACAGTTTATATAGAAAGGGCAAAAATTTTCAGCAAAAAAAAAATATCAAAACATCTGCTAGTCAGAAAGTCAAAAAGTCAGAAAGCTAGAGCTTCGGAATGTCAAAAAGTCGTTCTGTCAATAAGTTAACAGATAGTCAGAATATCATAACACCAGACAAAATAGAAAAATAAAGTGAAAAAACCAAAACAATCAAAAGGCACTTTCTAACATCGCGCATCTTTCGAGTTCGTTGTTGATTCATAACCTTAATTTTTAGGACACTTGTTTGTGGATTTTAATTTTTTTTTACAAAAATTGAGAGTAAAAAACAGTCCCAATTTATTCTAAGTTCAAATATCTATATATATATAAATGAATTTCTGTCTGTCTGTCTGTCTGTCTGTCTGTCTGTCTGTCTGTCTGTCTGTCTGTCTGTTCCCTATAGACTCGAAAACTACTGAACCGAATTGCATGAAACTTGGCAGGTGAGGGTATTGGAGGTAGGAGAAGGTTCCTATTATGGTTTGAGACCCCTCCCTCTCTCATGAAGGGGGGGAGGGGCGTCCCAAACAAAAAACAGTTTTTTACATAACTTGAGAACCCAGCAAGCAAATTGTATCAAATCTGGCATAGGGTGATATTTGGGAATGAGGAATATTTTAATGAATATAGGGTGCCCCTCCCTCCTCTCAGTGGGGTGATAGGAGGGGGGGCTACCTTTCAATTTTTCATATAACTCGAAAACTAATCAAGATATTGTAACCAAATTTGGTACGGGGAGGTATTTGGATACGAAAAATATTTCAACAATTATTTGAGACCCCTCCCTGTTTCCAGTTGAAAGAGGGAGGGGGCCTCTTTCATATTTTTTTTACATAAATCAAAAACTAATGAAGCAAATGGAACCAGATTTGGCATGAGAGGGTATTTGGATACGAAAAACATTTCTATGATTATTTGAGACCCCTCCCTCTTTCCAGTAGAGAGATGTAAAGGGGGGGAGGGGGTCTCTTTTATATTTTTTTACATAACTCAAAAACTAATCAAGCAAATGGAGCCAAATTTGGCATGGAAGGGTATTTAGGAGCGTGATATGTTCTAATGATTGTTTGAGACCCATTCCTTCTTCCAGCGTGGAGAAAGGAAAGAGCGAAGGGAGTTTCATACAACTTTTTCTGCATAACTCAAGAACTACAACAGCAAATGGAACCAAATTTGGCATGGAACGATATTTGGGTACGAGAAATGCTTCTATGAATATTTGGTATCCCTCACTCCTTCAAAGAGGTGGATGGAAAGGGGGAGAAGAGGTCTGCCTTACAATTTTCAGTATAACTGGAGATCTGATTGAGCAAATTAAAACCATATTTGGCATGTGAGGGTATTTGGATACGAGAAATATTTCTATTATAAATTGAAGCCCCACCTTTTTCAGCGGAAAGATATAAAGGGGAAAGGGGGGCTACATACATTTTTTTGCATAACTTGAGAATTAATAGAGCAAATGAAATATAATTTGGTATCAAAAATTTTTTGACTACAAAAAAAATTTTTATGAATACTAAGTTCTCACAGCTCCATTCAATGGGGTGAATGGAAGGGGATTGGTACTTCCTTTCAAGTTTATGCATAACTCAAGAATTTACATCGCAAATAAAACCAAATTTGGCATGGGATGGTATTTCAATATGAGAATTTTTTATGTAAAACAATTCCTTTCTTGGAGTGGGATGATAGAATTGGAAATAAAGGAAGGGAAGAGGAAAACTTACATTTAACTTTTTTTTACAAAATCCGAGAAATGGACAAAACTTAACATGGAAAATCATTTTGGTATGATTCTATGATTATCTGACACACCATCCTCCTTCCAGTGAGTAAGTACATAGGAAGAGGGAGGTGAGCCCAATACAATTTTGTTAGCATAAGTTCTCAATTTATGCTAACGAAGCCAACAAATGGAAACAAATATGGAATGGCGAGGTTCTTGGTTACGAGATAGGTTTCTACAACTGTTATAGACCCTTACGCTTTACAGTGTAGAGAGGAGAAGAAAGGAGGGGGGGGGGCACATAAATTTTGTTATAAAGCTTAGAAAATTATCAACCAATGGAACAACATTTGATACAAGAAGATTTTTGGGAACGAAAAAAAATTGGGTATGATTATTAAAAATCACGATCTCCATTCAGCAGGGGGAAGGGAAGGACAGGGGGGAGGGGGGTGTTCTCTCTTATCAGTTTTTTAGCATAAATCCAGAACATATCAAGCAAAAACAACCATATTTTATCAGTTGGATTGTTTGTGTACCATTTATTTGGAACCCTCCTTTTTTAGGGCGAAGCTTAAAGAAACAGATTAAAATTATCAAATCTTTAACACAAATTAAGATTTAAAATATTATTTTAAGTTATTTTTGTGTAAATCCGAAACTCCAGCTGCAGCTCTCATTTTATAGCGGTTGCTTATGAATTATGTTATATTTTGATTTAAAATAATGCCAACAAAACAATAAAAATTTGAATAAATTCTGAAAATATCATTCGATTTTGAAAGGTGTAGCAAAGCACACCGGGTCAGCTAGTTTCATTATAAAGTAAATTTAAAAAAAACATAAGAGACACATGTTCGATTTAAAATCCGAGAATTTTATTAGAAAAATGGCCTAAAGCTTAGTTCTTTTAGAAATGGGACAGTTACGAATGCGTGTATCTCAAGAACCTTTCGTTTGATCTAAATACTTTCTATGAAGGAAATGAAGGTAATCTTCAGCGCACACTTTTTTCAGTCATGATAATGGTCAGTTTTTCAAACTCATACTTCGTCTAATCTGTATTTTAGGTGGCTACATCATCCTTCTTCAATTTCTGATACTTTTTGGACCGATACTTCTCTTTTAAAAGAAACTGAGGGCAATTAGTGGATACAGCTGTTTCGAAATTAACAAATTTGATTATTTTTGAGCCACTTTTTGAGCGTTTTTAATGAAATTTCTGCTGGCAAAATCTGGCAATAACGAAATAAAACCATCAGGAGATTGAACTTAAAGTTAATCGGTTAGTACAGATCGTAGATTGCAAAGGGTCTATGAAAGATTACTCTTTTTAGGCTTTTGAAAACAGCGAGAACCATAGTGTTCGTTTTGAAATTTGTTGTTTTTTTTTTCACAGGAGCAGAATTTTGGCAAATCATTATATTTTATACAATATACCAGCAAATACATACTTTAAAATACTCGGGACTTTGCTACGTGCAGAAATGGTATAGGATTCAAACGCTGAAATTTGTTTAAAATAGGGTGTTTCATAAGTTTTGTCGTTCATCAGAAATCATCTGCCCTATAGCCTCGGAACCGGTTATACAGCTTACGAGCTGTGGATCTAGCAAAAATTTGTTGCTTGAGGTTAGGTTTGAATGACTCATTTCCAGGCAACACTTTTAGCCATGCTTGTCCAACACCTCGCAAACAGAACAGAGCAGAGAACGAACAACACTTTTATCATTTCGGTTTCCGAGTGCACTGCTCAGCCGATCAACGTTCACTTATCTTTTTGCCGAGTGCGCCCGATTGCGGTTGCTCTGACGGTTCGGGTGGACGTCGCTCGCTCTAAAGAAAAGAGAAGGAGCTGGCTAGAAAATTGTGCTCTAGCGACGGTGCTGTGTAGCTCAGTGTATCCAGCCAGAAAGATTTCAATGCAGGAATGTTTTCTTCAAAAAAAGCCGTTATGCAGTGCGGAACAGTGCATCAGTTGAAGTGGTCCAATGTAGGTTTATGTATGAACTATTTTTGTACGTAGCCGGCCGGGCATTCCTGGCAAATTATTTGAAAAACATGGTGAAAACCGGGTAAATAATCTGAAATTCTCCATTCCATAAACCGAGCATTATCCGACCAAATCTGAGGACATTTATCTAGTGAAGAAAAATGACTTACATTTTTCTGTCGCAACACATCAGCAGTGTCAAATTTATGTTTAAAGCATACGAAGGAAAGTTTTGGTTAGATTTTTGATGAAATAAACTTTCACAAACCCAATTTTTGACAAACAATTTTAAACTGAATTTGGTTTTCTTGTTTCATTTTCCAAATAATGTGGATAAAACTGGGTAAAATCCAAGTAGTTTTTTCACAATATCCGGGCATCCGCAAATTGCTGTATACTTAGGTTTATGTACTTTTAATATCGCATTAATTTACAAAAGCAGCAATTCGAAAAGTAACATTTACTAAAATTATCCAAAAATCTTTGTCTTTTAAACAAACCGTGAACATTACGCGGGGATCTGGGACAAATTTTAATAATAAAACTTCATAGCTTTCACAAATCGTAAAATTTAGGATTTATCTTCCTCAACCGCTACGCTTTTGATATTTTTCGACCGAAGAAAGCTTTCGTAGCTAATCATTTGTCCTGGTGCAGAACATCAATCTAGAGGAACTCGCTCAGGAATGAAAAAATAGGTGTTTTGGGAAAAGTTGTTCATTCGCATATTTTGATATAAAATTTAAAGGCGAGAGATTTAAAAATAACAATAACTTTTTGAAGAGCATTTTTCAAGTATTTTTTTTAATTCATCCGTATCTCCTTGGGTTAAGTTTGTAGAACTTTGATATGTTAAGCAAAGTTGTGTTTTTTGTTGAGATAAATAACTTTGTAGAAGAAACTTAAGCTCTAAAATGCAAAACAAGAAAGTTATGATTTATATCTCGCTATTGGTGGACTTCTAAACTTTATATTTCATATCAAAATATGCGCTTTAATGTACAAAGCAATGTTGTCGAAAACACCAGCATTCTATCTTTACTACCTTTGCGTTATCAATTTTGTTCCGTAAGATTTATGTTCTGCATTGTAAATTCTGACGCACTTCCAAACATCGATCCAGACGCAGCCGATGAAGACAAACTGAGTTTTCTGTAAAGCTTCTCTTTCGCCCGAGTGCGAACGAATTTATCTGCACCGAGAACGCACTTCATCAGTTTGCTTGCCTTCCTCTTGCCCACACTTGGGTGGACGCTTGGTCGCTCTGGAGGTAACTGAGCATTTTTTAAAGATTCTCCGTTTGGGAAGAGCACAGCGAAAAAAAATACACGCTCTTACTCTGAACGGGCAAATCTGAGGAGCGATGCAAGCATGCTTTTAGCTTATCGGAGAATTTGTTTTTGCAAATTTCAGCGACCTACCTTTAGTTTTTCGGTTATTGAAAATTAAAAATTCTGGTATGAGACTTGACTTCCCTGATGACCCTAAGCCGATGTTGCCGATCATATGCTTCACTCCAACGCTTGATTTGAACTTTGTGGGACATTTTTGACAGTATTTGCATACTTTTCCACCGATCACACACAGTAATTCTTCGAATAATAAACGGTTTTGTCAGCTATCAATTTGATAATGATGGATTTTGAATGAAACTGTGCAAAATTATTTTTTACTTTTTCTCTTGCATCGTGAATATCTCAAAAACGCGTAAATTTTAAATTATGAAAAAAATAGGTCGGATAGTTCTTTTTACAGGGCAACAAATGCTGTCAAAATTTTGAACGTCCGATTACTAGTAAACGAGCTATTAGCAAAAGAAAGTGTCCATTTCTAAAAGAACTAAGCTTTATTTTTTAAAATCGTTTTTATGAGTCGTCGCCATATAAAGGTTTGTTTTCAACGCCCTAAGCTATCATTTGAAGGTTAAGCCCCCAGAATCTCAAACAATGTACAATTTTAAACTCACCATAATCAGCATACATTAAAAATTATTCAAATTCGCTCGGTAGTATTTTCAAAATTTAATAAAATAAACAAGAGCAAAACTGAATACTTAGCTTTGCATCCTCGAAAATTGAAACTCAGACCTCCTTGGACTCCTATTTTCTATGTCGCAAGTCTCCTGAGTATTTTACTATCAACTTATGGTTTATAAAAACTCAAAAGGAATAATTTAAACAATGATTTATAAATGACAACACATTATGATGCACAGAACCATAGAAATGTCGTAAATGAATCTGTCGTTAGGCTCAGCATTCCTGAATTTGTCCAGTTAGCATTCTAGTCAGAAAATTCTCAAAAAAACTGAGAAAATCTAAGCAATTTTTCTAATATTTGGCAAAATCTAATCGATGATAAAGATTCAAAATGAGATATTTCAATTCAACGTACAATACCACTTTCACAATAACCAAGTTCAAGTCGTTTTTTTTTATAATTCGTTTATTTGACACGGCTCAAACCTTTCAGTATTACTCCGTTCAAGTCGAATTTAATTTTATTTTGATGAAATTGTCTCAAAAAACTTCGCAAAATGATGAACTGTGAAATCTCTTTAAAAAATTTCAAGGAAAGTGAATCAGTCGGGGCCAGATACGGATAATTTCCTCAATATTCTGGCAGCTGGACCACACCAATTTTTTTTAAACTCTACGTTGAAAACCTGGGCTAGTCTAGATAAGCCATGCCATCTGAAATACTTTTCCTAGATTGATTGGCTTTATTCAGATTTTATTAGTTCTTATAAATAACTTACTGTATACATATTGGAGAATTTTTTTTTTGTAGTGTTCAGTTTAATAAGTTTGCTTACATAATATGTTAGTTTAGATTTCATCAAAGGGATTTAATGTTCATTAAAAAGAGAAAGTTCAAACCACTCGCGGACAATAATTCGTTCTGAATCGGCCCCCCTGATGAAGGTTTGGTTGTCATTCATAAATCAATGATTCTTGTTCATACACAAATAATCTGAAACAATGTGTGGTGTTTATAATCATTACTTTGTTTAAATGAGTAAAAAGTTTAAAATTTTAAAAATTAAAAAAATAATTGCGGAAATTTTGGACTTCCGACTTTTTGAATTGGAAGCTTATTTTGTGCTTCCCTTCCAACCAAATTTCATCAATGTTTTCGAAAGCCTTTTTTGTATGAGTGAAGCCCAGTGTTCCATCGTCGCATAGAACATTACGCTCAGCTGACGTCATTCTGTCAGTGGCCTTATAATCAGAATAGCTGACGATTCTGTTAACTGTCAATTGAGCATTGTTGGTAAAGATCTATTGCACATTGTTGGTGGCCAAGAATCGGATCATCGAAACGGCAAACAATTGGTACGGCGGCCAAGTAATTGGAGCACCGCAGTAAGTATTTTGCATCCATTTTGCTCACATTAATGTAAGTTCCATAGAGAAAACCTATTTTTGTTGAACTCTAAGCAAGTTAGCAAGTAAATTCTTCAAAGGGTGTTCTATGGTGCACTCAACAGGAAGGTTGGAATGATGAAAAAAAGGTAAACCTTGCCATAGGTGCCAAGGTCGGGTACATTTACACTATTAGGAGTCACATTCACACTTTCTTTTTCTTTCCGGAAGTACCGAATCCAACGTTGAGTAACGTAGAGCAGCTTCCTGAACCGCATTCCTGCTTCTAAAAAATCTCATGGAACCAACAAAACCGATAAACTTACTGAAGAAAATACTTTGGTGCACAACTTGGATCAAGCCCTCCTGCCGAAAAATTATAAACAAAATAAATCTTTTTTACTGAAAAAAAATGTTTTTTAAAATCGCTATATTTTTGTAATCAAACATTTTATAATCTAAAAACATCTTCCAGCCCTTAATGAACTATCTTTAATTGATATATTTTTAAAATTATACAAATAACCAATTTAAGTTTTAACTTTGATGAGCTTCAAATTTGTTCATGTCAATCCGATTTGAAAGTCGAATAACTCTTCCTTTTTTCAGTCGATTTCGAAAAAAAAAAAACGTAATTTTGAACTTCATTAAGTGCCATTGAAACTATGAGTCGATACAGACCAAAATAACGGGCTGAAATTCTATTGCTTCACATCTTCGATGTTCATTCAGTTTTGAATACTATGCGTGCTGACCGTTGCGTTGAAAATATTGTCTTTTAAAAATGCGATTTGGACTGTTCATTTGTTCTTAGACTGTCCTACTTCGTCTGATTGAAAAATTAAAATTCAGGCCAGCACACCAAAAATATTGACCAACTTCAAGCTAGTCTAATAGGATTTGAAATAATTACTGTAAAGCCCGAAATTTCGGCCAATGGTATGCAGAATGCCCGCAAAAGAGCTGCTTTTTGCTTATGAATTGGGGGTGATCATTTAATCGATGTTGTATTCTAAATCTGGTTTGGAATAAATGGCATGAAATATCCTGACAGAAGCTTGTTTATTATTTGAAATCGGCTGAAAATTTAGGGAGTGATTTGATGTTGAAATCGGATACATGTCCTGATGGTATACTCTGAATATTTCATAAAACTCTTCCAGAGAAACCTGATGACATTTTCCATCAACCCTTCAAAACTTAACCCCGCTTTTAGACGGGGGTTACTTAAATCGTCATTAAACCCAACCCAATCATTATTTTAACTTAGTTTTTGCACACAATGTTTCAAATTATGTTGATTCAACAATTCTGATTAACAAAAATTGTTAACAAGCAGTTGTCTAAAAGTACAGCTAAAAAACCTCAAAAACATGAGAAAATTGGAAACGGATGTATTTTTCTTAAAATGATTATGTTGGAGTCTAAAAAATTCTTGGCCCTTGTGTCAATCTAGAAAAATAATTGGCAAATTGATTTCGATCTAAAAAAAATTATTGGTATTTTGGCATGATTTTTTCAGAAAAAGACTTGATCCTAAGTTAGGAAGAAAAAACGCACTCAAGCTGGAATATCTCAGTAATTTGTGGAATTGTTTTAACAAAAACTTTTAAAAATAAAGCTTTGAGTCAGTCGTAATGTGTCGTAAAATTTACGAAAAATTAATTGCGCAAAAAATTTTAAACCGAAGAAGCACTGAAAGTAAAATTTTTAAGCCCCTGTGGCTATGTACTTAAAAAAAAAATTTGTAAATTTTTTTACTCATCTTTAACGTTTTCCGTTGAATAAAAGTTTTAATTTGTAAGCTGGTCTAAATTTTTCAGCGCAGAAAAAGCATGGCTTTCAAAGGGTTAACTGAGTATCACAGCTTATTTCACAATTTTCCATTTGTAATGATCCTTTCAAGAAGCTAACGTTGACGGAAAAAAGGTGTTGTAAAGTATATGAAAAATGTCTAACTTTTGTGTCAAACTGTTGAATAAATTTAAAGGTTGAATAGTTCCCACGTATTTTTAAGACCAATGAAGCGACTTTTTACAGCCTCCAAAATAACGGATTGTTATTAGATGCAAATTCCAAAGAGCTAAATTTTAAAAAATATTCCAAGAGTCTTTTTTAAAAAAAATTGCAATTTAATGAGGAGTTCAAAAATATTTTGACCTTGCTCTATTTTATAAATTTATTCTCATTTCATAACATTGAAACTGATAAAAGCTTCGCGGGCCATAAATTAGCGTTCCACGGCCACGTGTTTGGCGTAGCGTAGCGTAGTGTAGCGTGGCCACGGTTTGGCCACCCATGGTGTACACAAATCTGCCACTCATAAAATCCGCAAACTACTTAACAAATTTCACGAATGTTCATGAATTCACAGTTTTGATCTTGGATGAATCATAACGTTATCTTGATGATAAGTTTGTTGAATTATTGATAACCTTTCTTATGACAATAGAGCTTTTTGAATCACTAAGTACTACAGCACAACACATGTAGGTTAAATTTCAATTATTAAAAAAAAATGCGATTATAGCTTTCATATGACACTTCACTTCAGACATAATACTACCTTACAGATCGTCAAGCTAGCGAATGCTTGTAAGATAGATAAGAAGTTATGTTTCGAAACTCTTCGAGAACGCGAACGAATGATATCACCATGCTGTTTGCTTATATTGCATTCTAGTCGTCGACTGGATGTTGATACAAAAAGCAGATCCAGCAGCAGCGTAAGATACCATTTATTCGTGCGCAAGTGGCTGGAGCCGTTAGTTTGAAAATTACTTCCTCAGAATGCATTCCGAATTCGGGTTGAGGATATTAGTGCTTTTTGCACTATTTTGCATTCAATCTTCGGTAGCCCTCGAATGCTTCCAATGTGATAGTATTGAAACGTGTAATGAAAACCGTCCTGCCGTAACTTGTAACGAGGAGAATGTCAGTAAAACAGAAGTCATGGCCAAAACAATTTTCCCAAATATTCATAACAACATTACCGAGCCGGTCTACTGGTGTATCCATGCCCGAGTACTTAAACATTGTGAGTATCGTCTGGTCTGGTCTGGCCCAAATCAGTCGAATGTCGAAAATCTTATACGTTGCAAACTGAAATTGATAATAGGCAATAGGAAGGAGTCGCGCAACGAGCCCAAATTATTTTTTGAGATTTTTAGGGCGTTTTTTTTAACCTAGCGTCCCGCAAATATCGTCGAAACGTTTTTATTTTCTTTGTGATCAGGAAACGTTTTCTAGTATATTCTATGTAATGAGTAAACCTTTAAGAAAAACCATTCGAAAAAATAGGCCAGAAATGAAGAAATTTCTTGATAAAACATGTACATTAGACTGAGTCGATTTGGGGTCATTTATAAATTTCTCAAAAAAAAATTTCTCAAAAAGAAAATTTCCTTTATAAATTGGCACAAAAGAATGAACAAAAACAATAATGATGTTGATTTTTCAGTACAAAATATTCAATTTTCTCATACAAATCAAATTTACTCATGTAAACGTTACTCAAAAATTCTGCAAAAAATCATGGATGAGTTTTGGACCAAAACGAAGCTTTTAAGACCCCAGGGTTTGAGATATTTAAAAAAGACCCAAAATCGACTCAGTCTAATGTTCATGCCAGTTTTTCATGGAAAACGCCCTTCGGCCTGCCAATGATCAATTTCAGGATGCTGCTGCACGCTAGATTTAACAAATCTTGCTCTTTTCATAGTTTAGTGTCCTCCTTTTGTCAAACTTGAAGCTAGAAAAATTGATTTCCTCATATATTTTTTTACAGCCACCGGAAGCGTCCACGACGTCAAAGGATGCATAAAGGAACAATGGATGGGTTTTTGCAACAACAAACCACTAGCTGCAGATTTTAAACTGGAGGAATGCTGGAGTTGCTATACTGAACTGTGCAACGGCTCTCAACGAAGTATGATCGATCTATCCACCAGTGCAATTCTTGTTGTTTTTGGAGGATTGATCACTACCCTACTGACGAAACAGTGAATTGAAAAAGTTGCGATTAAATTGAAATATAAGTAACAATATAGTGTATCGTTAACATATGATGTCATAAGTATTCGACGTCAATATACATTTAAAACATAGATTTTCTAGAACCACCGTGGCCATTGTCTATAAAAGGCATTTTTCTTCAACACGAGTCAGATTCGGGCTTTTTGCTAGTCGAACAGTCTCTTCAACACGACTCAGATTAAGTTGGGAATAAAGAGTGAATAAAATTATTTTTGTTTTATTTTTTACCATCACGAGTCTGACTCGTGGTCTTTATCTCTGTGGTAACCGGTGCTATACGCTCGGAAGCCAGACTTAGAATGCGGAGGTGGTACAGATGTTGCACTTACCAGACTGTGTGTGGGATGATCAGCGATGGCGTACGTGTGAGCGTGGGAGTAGAATATCAGTATGTACTTACGCAGTGTTACTCTACCACATCCCCCTTTCTCTAAAGAAAGAATAATAAGTTATTATTGACTGTTAAATAAAAGATATATTTAATTATTCTTCAAACTTATTTTTTTTTAAATTATGATAATGATTGTCAACTAGTCACAAAATAAATTTCTGTTGTACGTTAATTTATTTAAGATATCTTTGTTGGACTCGAAGAGATCGCCGGAGTTCTGGAACTCCCGTTCCATCTGGCAAAGGACTGCAATGACTATCAGTTTCCTGATCGTACGAGGGGCCTTCTATCTTTTTCAAGTGTGACACGTTTCTGTCATACGTTTTACCTAAATAAAACATACAATTGGTTTATATATTATTTACCTATCCTCTTCAATGATTGTATTACCTGTTTCCAATGATTTAACTTTAACATTCGATCCTTTATGCTCTTCAACTTCGAACTTCTCTTTCAAGAAGTTCGTGGAGAGTTTATTCTGGGGGTGAAGATCCTTCATCAGTATAATATCTCCTTTTTCTAATGAATTTGTCTTAGATCTTCGTCTCAAGTCTTCCGATTCTTTCCCTTTAAATTTTTGAAATCGATCTCGATCAGCAAAGTCTGTGCTTGGGGGTGATGTTTCAATATCTCCGATCAGGTAATTTGTATCGTAATCTTCTGTTTTGAAGCAACTCGCTTGGTACTTTTCCGGTAACTGTGTGGGGCGTGTTGTTGTACATTTGCAAATACTGCTGTAATTCTGATTTCCAATCACCGTATAGAGCATTTGCGATTTTCATCCTTTTCAGGAGTGAACGATTTTGGCGTTTTACTTCTCCATTGGCTTGTGGCCAATATGGTGTTGTATGATTCAAGTGGATTTTCATGTTATTGCAAAATTCGTGAAACTCTGAAGAAATTAACTGCTTCGAATTATCTAAGGTTATCGTTTGAGGAAGTCCCCAGTATTTGAACATTTTTCCGAGCCGTTTGATAGTTTCTCGGGCAGTTATGACTGTCATTATCTCGATTTCTACATAGCGGCTATAATAGTCGACAACAACTAGGATATACTCGCCCGTTGGCATTGGCCCCAGATAATCGAGTGCAATATCTACCCATGGTTTGCTAGGTAAAGGTCGACGATGCATTGGTTCTGGAGGACCAGGAATTTGAATAAGCCGACATCCTTCACATTTCTCGCACCAAGTAACAACATCCTTGTCAATATTAGGCCACCAGCATCGATCTCTTAGTCGCCTTTTCATACTTGATGGCCTTCGTGTGCAAGGCTAAGCATACGGTTACGCAATGCTGTAGGAATCACAAGTTTTGATCCTCGCATGAGCAGATTGTTTGCGTAAGAGAGTTCATCTTGAAATGGAGCATATGCTTTAACCTTCTCATTTTTCCAATCAGATTGAATTACGGCACTTTGAACCGATTGTAACTCCCCGTCGTTTTCAGTAGCTTGTATTACTTCAGTGATGTCCATAGCCACTGACTCTAGAATAGCTCTTATGACAATTTCCGTTCCATTATCGAAATTTTCTTCTGTAGAAGACTCGTTGTTACTCAGTAGTGATAACGTTTGAACCATATTCCTACGAATGAAGACTTCTGATTCTTCGTTCCAGGATTCGTCTTTAATGTGACAAGCCATACGCGAAAGAAAATCTGCAATATTTTTTTTACCTTTTCTGTAAACCACTTTGAATCTAAAAGCTTGTAGTCGAAGTATCCATCTTTCGATTCGCGCAGTTGGGCGTGACTTTTCCGAGAAAAGGAATTCTAGGGGTCGATGGTCAGTTTCAAGAACGAATGAAATACCCAAAAGGTAATTTTTGAACCTTTCTACTGCCCAAATTATTCCAAGAGCTTCTAGTTCAATTGGAGGGTAACGTTGCTCGGTTAACGATAAACTACGCGACGCGTAGCTTATAACTCGAGGTTGTTGATTTTTTATTTGGATTAGAACTGCTCCAAGGCCAACTCCTGAAGCGTCAGTAACCAGCAAGGTGTAGTGGTTGGGGTCGTAGTACCCCAGATGTTCAATTGATCCAATTCGTTGTTTTAAAATTTCAAACGCCTGGTTGTGTGCTGCATCCCAGCAAAACGACGAAGATTCTTTCAACAACTCTCGTAAGACATGACTTTCGTTCGCTAAGTTTGGTATGAATCTTGATACATAAGTTACCAGTCCGAGAAAACTACGCAACTCTTCTTTGGTTTTTGGCTGTCGGCAGTGAAGAAGTGATTTAATTTTATTTTCTGCCGGGAGAATACCATTTTCGTCAAAGTTATGTCCAAGGAATTCGATTTTTCGTTGTTTGAATTTGCATTTACTTATATTCAACAGGATGTCAAAAGATTTTAGCACAGTCAGTGTCTTCTGTACAGCTTGATCGTGTTCTTTTTCAGTTCGACCCCAGATAAATATATCATCGATGAAAACCACAGTATTATTGCAACCTGATAAAATACTCTCCATCAAGTTTTGAAAAAACTCAGGTGCATAGTTGACTCCAAATAATAACCTGGTATAACGGAAAAGACCCCAATTCGTTATGAACGTTGTTATTTCTCTACTCTCTTCTGCCAGTTCAACTTGATGAAATGCTTGTTTAATATCAAGAATACTGAAGAATTTAGCTCCATTAAAATTTGCCACTAAGTCCTCAAAAACTGGCAATGGATGATTCAATCTTTGGATTGCTTTATTAGCTCGCCGCATATCTACGCATAATCTGAGCTCTCCGTTATCTTTTAAAATGGGAACTAACGGTGAAACCCATGTTGAAGGTTTTGTTACTCGTTCAATGATTTCCATTTCAAGTAGCTCATCTATTTTAAATTTAACTTTCTCCAACAAGGGGATAGGGCAACGTCGCAGAGGTTGAATAACTAGGGTAATACTTCTGTCTATAGGAAGAGCCAACTTAAAGTTTTTGATTTTTGGAAACGGTTTCGTTGTACAGACACTGTTAATCCCGAATTTTCTTGTACTAGGTAGTCCAATCTGGAGTACTCCGAGTTTTTGTGCTGTTTCTTTGCCTAGAAGAGCTTTTTTTTTTTTTTTTAAATATGTCTTTATTTGTACCAATTCATCATTACATTTATATTACATTATTACATTAAATTAGGTGTTCAGTATAATGATGAACTGTCCAGAGCCCTATAGTTTATTAATCACTATAATTTATTTATTTGCATTAATTTTGCTGAGTGCAATCAAGTATTTTTATGTAGGAGAACATCCTGTAATGTCAAAAAATATTTCAAACTTACTACTAAAAACTAAGACTATCCTATATTAAAACTAATTATAGAGAGAACGAATCTCTGCGATGGAAGACTGCATCGATTTGCCTCTGAAGTTGGAGATGATTTTGTTGGCCATCTCTTCGATCGATTCAATGCCCGCAATCCGATGAAGATCTTCGGTGCTGTGCCAAGGTGGAAGCCGCAAAATCATTTTCAGAACCTTGTTCTGAATCCTCTGGATGGCCTTCTTCCTCGTCGCGCAGCAGCTAGACCAAATCGGAACTGCATACATTATCGCTGGTCGGAATACCTGTTTGTAGATTAACATCTTATTTCGCAGACACAACCTGGATTTCCTGTTGATGAGAGAATAAAGAGATTTAGTATATTTATTACACTTAGATTGAATATCTTCAATGTGATTTTTAAAAGTAAGATTCCGATCAAGTGTAAGTCCCAGGTACTTCACGTGATCAGACCATTCTAATGAAACTCCATTAAAAGTTATGGAATGATTTTCATTAGGTTTTAAAAATTGAGCTCTTGGCTTATGGGGAAATAAAATAAGTTGAGTTTTGGAAGCGTTAGGAGAAATTTTCCACATTTTCAAGTAATTCAAAAAGGAATTTAAATTTTGTTGCAATCTACTGCGTACCACCCGTAAATTTCGACCTTTGGCTGAAAGCAAAGTATCATCAGCAAATAATCTTCTACCTTTTCCTTCTGGTACATCAGGAAGATCAGAAGTAAAAATATTGTATAAGATTGGCCCAAGTATACTACCCTGAGGGACCCCAGCTCTAATGAGTGTCCTTTCAGAGCATGAATTTTGATAGCTTACTTGTAAGGTTCGGCTAGTCAAATAATTTTGAATAATTTTGGTGAGATATACAGGAAAATCAAATCGAGCTAATTTAGCTACTAAACCTTTGTGCCAAACACTATCAAAAGCTTTTTCAATATCAAGAAGAGCAACACCAGTTGAATATCCTTCAGATTTGCTAGCGTTAATCATATTAGTTACACTCAAAAGTTGATGTGTAGTAGAATGTCCATGACGAAAACCAAATTGTTCATCAGGGAAAATAGATTTCTGATTAATGTGAATCATCATTCTATTCAAAATAACTCTCTCAAATAGTTTACTTAAAGAAGGGAGCAAACTAATTGGTCGATAACTCGAAGGCTCTGAAGCATTTTTTCCAGGTTTTAAAATTGGAGTTACTTTGGCATTTTTCCATTTATTTGGAAAATAAGCCAAGTGAAAACATTTATTGAAGATTTTAACTAAAAAATTTAAAGTGCTTACAGGCAACTTTTTAATAAGAATATAGAAAATCCCATCTTCCCCTGGGGCTTTCATATTTTTAAATTTTTTGCAAATCAATTTAAGTTCATCAATATTTGTCTCATGAGAACTTTCAAATACATTTTGTTTAGAAAGAATATCATCAAATTCGAGGGAAATTTGAGCATCAATTGGACTTACAACGTTTAAATTAAAATCATGAGCAGACTCAAATTGTTGGGCTAATTTTTGAGCTTTTTCTGCATTCGTTAAAAGAAGTTTATCCCCGTCTTTCAAAGTAGGAATTGGCTTCTGGGGCTTTTTCAGAATTTTTGTTAATTTCCAAAAAGGCTTTGAGTAGGGTTTTATGTCCTCTACTGCTTTGGCAAAGTTTTCATTACGAATGAAATTTAAACGACGTTTGATCTCTTTTTGAAGGTCACAATAAATAAATTTCAAATAAGGATCCCTAGTACGTTGATATTGGCGTCGACGAATGTTTTTCAGTCGTATCAAAAACTGAAGATCATCATCAATTAAAGGTTGATTAAATTTATGTTTAACTTTAGGTATTGAAGCGGCTTTAGCATTGACTATTGAAATTGTCAAATTTTCTACAGCCAAATCAATATCTTCTATTGAATTAAGTGGAACGTTTACATTCAAATTACGTTCAATAAAATTCATATATCGCTCCCAGTTAGCCTTTTGAAAGTTAAAAGCTGATTTTAAAGGGTTTTCAATGGGACTTTGGGATAAAGAAAATGTTACTGGAAGGTGGTCTGAATCGAGGTCCGCATGAGTAACTAATTGACTACAATGCTCGCCTAAATCCGTTAGAACCAAATCAATTGTGGAGGGATTTCTAATTGAAGAAAAACAAGTATGCCCATTAGGATATTCAACAGTATAATAACCTGCAGAGCAGTCGTTAAATAAAATATTCCCATTTGAATTTGATGAAATATTATTCCAAGATCGGTGTTTTGCATTAAAGTCACCAATAATAAAAAATTTAGATTTATTTCTGGTGAGTTTTTGTAAATCTCCCTTCAAAAAATTTTTCTGTTCACCGCTGCATTGGAAAGGCAAATATGCGGCAACAATTATAATTTTCCCCATAGAAGTTTCTAATTCAATTCCAATTGTTTCTAAGACTTTTGTATTGAAAGAAGGAAGAAGTCTAAATTTGAGACGACTATTGATGACAATAGCTACACCCCCACCTTGTCGATCAAGTCGATCATTTCGTAAAATTTTAAAGAAAGTATTGCTTTTCAAGTTATTGTCTGGCTTTAAAAAAGTCTCAGTGATGGCAGCAATATGTATGTTTTGAGTTTTCAAAAATAAAAAGAATTCATCTTGGTTAGCCAGCAAAGATCTAGCGTTCCAATTCATAATATTTAAACATCTATTTGGATCCATGAGGGAATCGCAAAGTCATAATAATTTTGTTAGCATAATTAAAAGAAGTTTGGAAAGCTTCAAACATTGAATTTGCTTTCAACATAAGTTGCATCATTTCCATTAAATTTTGATGCAAAAATTTTAATTTTTCCTCAGTAATCTCACCCAAATCAACAAAATTGTTAGAATCAGAAGAGTAAGGAGAAGAAAAAGTATTTGAATTTCGGGGATTTTCCCAAGCCTTCGCATGAACGTTGAGACTTGGTTTTTTCCCATTTTTATTAGTTAAACCTGAAAAGGGCAACCCATTTTCAACCACCTCTGAGAACGATAAACAACGAGTCTGTGGCGCAGAATCAGCCCAGGTAACATTAAAATCACTTCGGGTATTACCCAGCCGTGATTCCAATGTAGGCCGAGGCTGACCGCGAACAGGCAGGTTGTTTGCCGGCCCGACGTGTGAAGACGAAAAAGAGGAAGGAGGAGAAGAAACTTTTCTGGAAACTTTGGGATTTTTCCTAGAAGCAATAATTTTTGCCCTGATGGGGCAGTCTAGCGATTTCGAGGAATGATTACCTGCGCAATTCGCACACTTAAAAAATTCTGTTTTTGGCTTATCACCACCAAAAAGGCATTTAGATTTTTCATGATCGAATGAGCCGCAAAACATGCATCTGGCATTCATTCTACAATTTTTAGTGCCATGACAAAAAGCTTGACAACGACGACATTGCGTAATATTTTGAAGAAATTTGGTAGAAGATTTACGAAAAGGTTCGAATTTGACTCGACAATGAAACATAAGACGAGCCTTTTCAAGAATTTGCTAATTATTAACATGATCCTTTTTAAAATGGATCAAATAAAGTTCAGGAGCAAAACCAACACTACTGGTATTATTCGTG